>NW_024098621.1:0-93040 GCF_016545835.1 Crotalus tigris
AAGCAGAAAGCTTAAGGAAGCAGAAAGCATATTTGAATGCTAATATTTCAAGTATAATGGCTTTCCAATCTTTTCTTGGTTTTAGCAATTCCCATTCACCTTCTATCTCCACCTTTGTGTTATCCACAAATTTTATGAATGAAGGCGAATATTCATGTCCCAGAATAATGTGGCAGGATCCAATCTGGGTTGATCACTGGGTTAATCACTGGAACCACAAGCTTGTTCTTCCAAGCTTTCAGACTCATGTTGGAGCCCATCTTCAGTTCCCTGAAGATGGGCTCCAGTATTAGTCCAAAAGATCATAAAACAAGACCTCTGATTCCAGTGATTAACTCAGATTGGATCCTGTAATAAATGTTATGCATCTCTTCTAAGTCATTAATGAAGATGCTAAAGCACATGCTCCTTGATGTATCTATGTTTGTCAGCCAATTGTCAGCAAATCCATCAAGGCTTTCCTTGCTAAGGTTATCACTTAAGTTTTTATGGTGTTCCAATTTACATGTTTGCAAAGTTTAATATCCTGGAAGCTGTCCAGCTAAAATTTATAAGAGTAATACTCCCAGTTTCAAGATGCATCAAGAATGATGTTTTATGGTTAGAGACAGATTTTGTTTCTGTCAGTGCCACAGTCTAGTTCTATCTCCTTAATTTCTGGTTGAAATTGGTATTTTCCCTCTGGGTCCAGTTCTGCTTGTTCACAGATGCTCAGAGAGATTTTAAATCAATCTAGCTAACAAAAGCTAAATGCAAACTCCAGTCCTTAGGACTTTCTTTGCAATCTCTTTCCATTAGATCTTGAAAAATGCCAAGAGTCATCTTAAACAACATATCTGAAATAATGATTTTCAAATCAATTTAAGCCTACTGTCCAACCCTACAGTTTATGGATTCTTCTCAAATGGCATGTGTCACTATCACATCTTTCCTCAATTCTAATTCTGAAATTTAGCCAAGCTATCACTTGTCTAAATTTTAGCAGGCTTAAGTCCATGTGGAGAGGGCTCTGTGGCATCCCTAAGCCATTTGCTCATTTGTTACTCTCTCTCTCTCTAAAAGGAATCAAGGCAGATATACTGTATATTTATTCCATTTAAAGAATATCCTAGCAGAGGCCACAATGTCTACCTATCGCTGTTTCTATATGATCAGGAAACACCATGTTTCCCAATTTTGTGCTATCATCTGTTGCAGCCATCGTACCTAGAGTTGAATTTTAACTTTGGGTGATTGCTATTGCTATTTGTATAACAATTATGTATGTCATGTAATTTTGTTGCATTTTAAAAATGTCATTGATAATTTTAGGACTATTTATTTTGTTGCTGTGCTTTTGACCCAAAGGCTATAATAAAGGTTTGATGTGATCTGGTTCTGGAACCACCCATGCCACATTATTCTAGATTACCAAAAGGGACACTAAGGTCAACTTTTTCAAATACCTTACTATGGTGTAAACACAATATATTCACAAAATTCCCTTGGTCTACTAATCAAGTAAAATTGTCAAAGAAAACAAATAAGAATTGTCAGGCACAATCTGTTTTTAACAAATCTGTGCTAGCTTCTGGTAATCATACTCTGGGATCTCATCAACCCACTCAATGGATCACTGTTACAAAGATTTCAGTACAGATCTTCACAAAGCTTTAAAAGATGGTTTATACAATGGAAACATTATGCCTATATTCAGGGGGACTGTCATTCTCAATCACAATGAAAGCTTTCTTAGATAAAAGATGTTTTCCATTATAGCCAATCTCTGAACAAGATTACTGGAAAGAGGAAGGTAGAACTTATAAACTTATTTCCATAGACCTAAATGTAAGCAGTTTGTCCTTGTTTCATATAATATTTATAATATTTTATATATTTAGTCCACATCAAGCCTGAGATATCATAGAAGAGAGCTTATGATATCTCATTAAGCAGCAGTTTATGCAATATAGTATGTATTTGTCCACATGAAACCTGAAGTTTAATTGCTTGTTCCAATTCTATTTTGAGCCTGACATATTCCAGAAGTGAAAACGTAGGTCAGCCATATGGAAATATGAAATTCTTTTCCAGTCTGGGCAAGTATATTTTAATTGTCTAATGTATCATAGTGGCTAATAGTTTTCATCTATCTCTGCCATCAAAAATAATGTATTAAACTTGTATGCTGCGTGACCATCAGAGACTCTGGCTGTTATTATTTTATGTCAATATTATACTGTAAATATTAAATACTTATGTAGGCTCTCTAAAGTTTCCCAGATATGCAACAGCAACAAGGATGTAAATGCTAAAATGCTAGTTTGTATTGAATGATTTGCTTATTTCCAAATCTTGTTCAATCCACCCTAAAGAAAGAAAAATGTGCTGCTGCACTCTATCTTAAAAATAAGATTAAAAGACCTACTATTTCATCACTAGTGACTGCAATTAATTGCTCTGCTGGAAGGGAATTTGCATATCTACGGCTGGCATATCACTGAATTGCATATAGGCTACAAAACCATTCATCAAAATTTTGAAACAGGAATTACTGATTGCCAGTCATTTAGTATTTGCATGACATAAAATATAGGAGAGGAGATTTCACTTTTTATCTGAAAGCTTAAAAGAATAATCCTATATAGAACACAGATGGCTCAAACTATTTTCAAACTAGAAATTTACTCTTCCCCAAGGAAGATCTGGGTTCAATTCATGATGTAGAGATGTGATAGGAATTAAGGCAATTCGTTCCTCATAAGAAGTTTTTAGAATAAAACTGTTAGTTGTCCACTTTGGAAATTAAGTAAATGTTCCCAGTTTATTCTGGAGCACATTGTATATAAGTTGCCATCTCTAATTGTGGCAAGACATGAAACTGGAAGTCTAAGAAATTTAGAAAGTCAGTATGTTCCAATAAGAAAGTATTTATAAGGCAGAAATCTCTGCATAACTACTATCTTACAGTAACAGCTTGATCATGTAGAAGGAGGAAGGCAAACTCACCCTTTTCCTTCTTTTCTTCCCCAGGGTGGTAGTAGTAGTAGTAGTAGTAGAAGTAGTAGTAGTAGTTGTTGTTGTAGTAGTAATAACAACAACAACAACAACAACAACCTGCAACATAACACCCCAGACTTAACAATTGTTGATAAGAAAGACAAAAAAAGTCTGGATAGTGGATGTGGCAGTGCCTGGAGACAGCAGAATAGACAAGAAAGAACTGGAGAAGATAACAAAATACAAAGACCTACAAATAGAAATAGAAAGACTTTGGCAAAAGCAAGCAAGGGTAGTACCAATAGTAATAGGCTCCTTGGGTACAATCCCAAAACAACTGGAGCACCACTTGAGCACCATTGGCATTGACAAATTCACCATTAGTCAATTGCAAAAGGTGGCCTTAACTAGGAACTGCTTCCATCCTGCGGCGATATCTGTAATACCATCAAACATCCACATCTGCCTATCCCAGGTCCGTGGTAAGGAGTCAATAGGTAGACAAAATGCCAAATCCAGTCTGAACATCTGGCTGACTGTGCGATGATACATAATAATAGTAATAATATTAATAATAGTAATAATATTAATAATAGTAATAATATTAATAACAGTAATAATATTAATAATAGTAATAATAAAGTTGGAAGGGACCTTGGAGGTCATCTAGTCCAATCTCCTGCTCAGGCAGGAAACCCTATGCCATTTCAGACAAATGGCTGTCCAGTCTCTTCTTAAAAACTTCCAGTATTGGAGCATTCACCGCTTTTGGAGGCAGGTTGTTCCACTGGTTAATTGTTCTAACTGTCAGGAAGTTTCTCTTTAGTTCTAGGTTGCTTCTCTCCTTGATTAGTTTTCATGCATTGCTTCTTGTCCTGCCTTCAGGAGCTTTGGAAAATAGCTTGACTCCTTCTTTGTGGCAGCCCTTAGATATTGGAACACTGTTATCATGTCCCCCCTCGTCCTTCTCTTTGTTAAACTAGACATACCCAATTCCAGCAACCGTTCCTTATATGTTTTAGCCTCCAGTCCCCTAATCATCTTTGTTGCTCTTCTCTGTACTCTTTCTAGAGTCTCAACATCTTTTTTATATCGTAGTGACCAAAACTGGAGGCAGTATTCCAAGTGTGGCCTTACCAAGGCATTGTAAAGTGGTATTAATACTTCATGTGATCTTGATTCTATCCCTCTGTTAATCTAATACTTCCCCAAAGAATCAGATGAATTCTTGGTTGATTCCTCAGAAGTCATTGAATTAATTTCAGTTTCCTTGCCTGCATGTATCTGTAACTCTGTAGCACCCACAAAGTTAGGTGTTTATGGAACTTCAGCTATGAATTCCCCAAGATTTCATTATTGTCCTTCTTCCTTAGAATTTTACTTTTATCAGCAATTTTAGACAGAATATTCTTTACAATCGCAGTCGCCAATTCCAGGGCAGTGGCCTGCTACAGGGCCACGTCACACTGAAAAAAATGAATTTTAGGTATAAGGCAGATGCTCATTGAAGCAAAACATGAACCAACAGAGATTAAAACAACAGCTGGTGGTCCAGTGTCAGTTATGATTTTGCAGCACAAGTTATAAGCCAGGTTTTAATATCCTCACTTCACATATGATAGGTTTCACCCGGATTGGGCCTGAATGCTTAGCACATTCAACACAAACTAACACAGAAGGGCTATAACTGCTTACTAGTTATCTGCTGCATAGATTATATGTCTATTTTAAACCAGGAACTCCAGATTGATTAAATGAGTTTCAGATTTTCAACCAATCAACCAAACTTTCTGTTTAGGCTATTATCCTACTATCTAATATCTGTAGTCTTATTCTTTTCAAATAAAAGGAAGTTTGTCATCCCTTTTTACTTCATCCTAAAATTAGCTTCAATTTAATTATCTTAAGCCCTTTTATTTGTAGATGTAATTAAAACCAGGGGTATATCTAATTAAAAGCAGCAGTTTTTCAAGACTTGTTCACAATATCTATAGACCATACAAAGGTCTCTATGAAAAATCTTTGATTCTTTCCTTACCCAAGGGAATTTTAAGATATTTCTAACAGGAGGAAACAACAACCCACAAGAGACTACTAATATTTTATTACTGAGAGAAATATGGTATAAAGAGAGCTGATTAAAGTTGGCCACAAATGTGGATTCTGCTTCTTCTTTTCCTCTATTTATAAAATTCACCATTATGTTGAATGCATTATTTATATTCTGGTTCTAATAATGGCTTTATCTAATTGATTAATTTAAACAGAGCTAGAAATTTACTAGTATTCTAATGCAACCTTCCTTTCCACCCCTGCCCAAATTATCTCTGTTAGAAAGGTTGTGGTTGCTTTCAGCAGAAAAGTTCTGGCCCGAGCCAAAGCAAAAATATATGATTAAGCTGTCTAATAGAAATATAGGATTCATTTTCTGTGCTGCTTCTGAGAGGTGTGTTGATACATTTAAAATCAAAACAGCAAGTCTGAATTAACAGCTTTTTTTGGTATGAACATCTCTCCCAGACTTAAGTATAGCAGTGACTAAGAAGACACTTCACATCACCCTCTCTAATAATCATATCATGTTTCATTGATTGACTGTTCGATCACACTTCTATTTTATTGCAACCAAATTATTCTTGAATATACAAGTAATCATTGGTTTCAGACTTGCAATATTGATATCGGTCCCAGATAAATGAAACAGGAAACATGATAAGATGAACCATTTCTACTTTATTGTAAGGTTACCTTAACAAAATCTTGCAAGTCTGAAAGCACAAACTTCCTGCCTCCACTTTTAACTGTTTGATTCATTAGAGTGAGTCCTTCTAAGTTTCTTTCTCTGACTGTTAAGTGACTATGAGCTCCTGCTTGTCTTGTTTAATTGTTTGCTAGGCATCTTTGCCCTCTTTCCCAAGATCATTCATACATTACCCTCCTTCTCAAGATCAATCATACATGAATAGTGCTGTCTGTTAAAGGACAACACTAATGACAACTGAGAACTCTGATATATCAACAGCAACTCCATATTCCTTGGGTTCAAACATTTGCCTATTTTCTTCCATCCAGACCCCAATAGCCTCAAGGCATCAGGAAACGATATTGATAGTATTTCACAGCCTAGAGTAGTGATATTGCATCACTACATACACATGGACATACACATACAGAATATATACACATACAGTACATATACATTACACATACACACACATATACATATAGTTCCAGCAAAAAAGAAAAGTGAAAAAACAAATCAGGGTTCTTTCACATAAAAATAAAGATGGATAAAGATGAACAGTTATTCAATTTTCCCAAATAATATATAAAATACTTATATATACTTACAGCATATGTGTGATTGATCTAATTTCTTTGGCAGATGCATTTTTTCCACTTGGATGGCAATGGTATTATATAATTTCTTGGCTTCATTTTCTTGCTTTCTAACATGTTAATTCATTTATGTATCCATACATATGCAAACAATTACCAACTACATTCTGACTCACCTTGAATCACATCATAATATATCTGATTGTTACCTGTATATCTTGCAATTTAGCATGTCCTAGGACCTTGTAATAGGTGACTTCAGGCATCATTGATAAGTTCAATGGGTTTAAAAGACAGGCTGCATGGAAACAAAAGAAGAGAAATGACATGGTTGTAAAAAAAGAAAAGAAAAGAAAAAATACAGAAAGCCTTAACTTTTTCACTGAGAAGCTTAGATTCTGCATAATGGAATAAGGACATTGTTGAATGGTAAAACACATATTTTGTAAGTCACAAATCCCAGCATCAACCTTTGACATCACCAAGTGACAGAACCATGAAGGAAGTATAGCAAAGGCCCTTGCCTGGGTTCTTGAAATTTTGTCAGAAGGATAAGCACTAACATATCTCGTTTCCCCCCTCACCCTCCCCAAAGACAACCACATTTGCAAAAATGATGGCAGGGGAAGCATTCACTTATTAGCAGAGAAACCTTATTCACTATGACTCTGGCCAGCCCTCACCTTCAGCTTCTCCTCAGCTTCTAAGCTCTTCTAATGGTGCAGATATGTATACAGCAGAACACAAAATTGTTATGAGAAGGCATTAGTTTCTATTACTCTGAGCATGATTACCCAGGAACATTCTGACTAACAAAAATGGTTGCTGCTTTTCTCAGGGTTGATTGTTGTCTTGAGCAATGCTCTTCACAATTTTGCTTCTTGAAAATTATAAATACTTTTTTTAAAAAAAGGATATGTAAATGTTTTAAAAAAGTATGTCAAGCTTGCAAGTTTCCATCTATTACACACTACTAGAAATGCCATCTTGTGACATCTGAGGGCTAATCCATACAGAATGGAGAAGATAATCTATTTTGCCCACTACTGATTCAGTAAAAAGCAGCTACTTGTATTTGTTTAAAAAACTTTTCTCAAATGATAAGGTAAATTTTCTCTGCACAACTTCTTTTTCATTTTTGTACCATCACTTTTGAACTTAAACTAAGGTGTGTTCAGAAAGGCTAAAGAATTATGTGCTATAAGAGCTCTATAGATAAATGTGATCCATCTACTCCTACATTGGCTGAGAGAATAACAGGTGACCAAAGCCCTCAGAGATCAAGCTGAAAAGGAAACATGGCCTTTCATAGCCAGCAATGGCTAAATGCTTTCTTCAGTGTTTTTACAAGATCTTCTCTCTCAGCCAGAATCACCCTGAGTGGAGGTGCCCTTCCCTTGCTTGCATTTCACAAAACCACCAAATCCATCCTTTTCTAATGGGCTTCTGGCATAGAAATTGAATTGGGTTGCTTGTGTAATATTTACTGCACTTATGTTTATTTTCTGCAAATACCCTAAGTGCAGGTAGTACAGAAATGTTGAGAAAAGTTTATATTTCCAGGTTGCTTCCTGACATCCAGAAGGTGTTTTACAGATTATTTTAAATAAACATATTTCTATTTATTTTTTTCTAACCAGAGCATATTATCTACAACACAATAGATTTTCCTCTGGTAGCATAAGACATTATTGCATGGCTAGATATATTATCAGTTTACTTAATCCAGTATGCTTCTTTCTGAGCAAACATCTGTGATTACAAAGTTATTCATGTTTGTATACATGCATGCAATTTATCTACCATATCAATCCTCATGGACCCTCAACATTTACAGATATTAAAATAACTATAAAAATAAACATTACATTTAAAAATCTCAGTAACAAAAATATTATCCATAATAACAAAGAACAACACAAACACGTTTACATAGAGATATTTGTGACTGTACATATCAATCCTCAAAGGCTTCCAGAAAAGCCAAGTTATTACTATTCTTTGGAAGGTCATAAAAAAGGGAAGGGGGCATTCTTTATCTCAATAGGCAATCTGTATTATAGAGCTACCACCAAAAATCATATAGGGCAGGGATGTCAAACTTGCAACATTACGTGACGTGTTGCGATGTATTGCAAGTTTTTTTCCATTGCCGCCAATGGGGTGAGCGTGGTTTCAGTATGATGCATCCGGCCCGCGGGCTGGCAGCTTAACACCCCTGATATAGGGGAACCAATACCAGGTGCTATCTTGTCACTTGGGTTGGACAATGAAGCAGAGACTTTATGGGAAAGGCATTATCTTAGATACGCAGGATGGTTATCTATAATGTAGCAATCAACACCTTGAACTGCAGCCAGATACATCTTAGCAACCGATGCAGTTCTCACTGTGGCGACGTACTGTAATATGGCAGTACCAAAACTGGCCAGTAAGTATATAGGCCAATATATTCTGGACCAGTTGATGTTTCTATGTAGTCCTGAAAGGCAGCCCCATATAGAGTGAATTAGATTAATCTAAGTTCACATTTGTTCAGTGGACTTTCTTTGACTAAATGTGTAAAGGTATGAGTCATAATATTGTTTATGGTATGTATTTCTTACAATCAACACTCATAAACAAACTAACACAAAATCATTTCATTGCCTTATTCTTTTCAATGCGAACATATTATTCTATCACTAATAATTCTCTAGTGTCAGTTATATGGTTCATTACTATAATGAACATTGCTTGTAGTTGTTATAGAATAATTTACAAGTATTTTTCCCTTATTTATTATATTCTCTACACATTTTTAGATGTGCACAGGAAAAAAAAACCCTTGGAGATCTGTACAAATACTGCATTGACCTTTGAAGCTTATAAAAATCCACATTCAACAAATTTCACATTTTTTTTACAGCACAGTAGGAAATATTCCTGCCATAGTCTTCTAATCTATAGCAAATTTACTTTGTAACAAGTCTTAACAGACATAATAGAAAGCATAATTGTGTTATCATTTTATATTAGACAAAAATATGATAGAGTGAATAACAAAGTACAAAAAAACTTTTCCACATAAACAATGAGTTCCTCTGCCTTACACTTAGAAATAGACATTTGTAGAGAAACAACGAATATCTGCAAAAGGTAAAGAGTATGCATTATTTTGGGGCACAGCATGATGGAAAGCTGTATTTTTTATATATATAACAAAGGGTTAATGTTGTTAAGCATTCAAATCTGTATGTATATTTAGAAGAACCCATATTTCCAAAAACAGCATGTGCGCGTACACACACACACACGTACACACACCCACACACACACACACAATCTTTCAAAGATTTTGTATAAGTAGCTTTGAAACGCAATTTTTTCATATGTGCTATGTGCCTTTTAGCAACCTGAATATTATATTCCTTTGAAATTATGAGATCAGAGTTTTACTAGTGACAAGCAAATAAAAGCAAGGGTATTTAAAATATATAGCAAAATAAGGACAATTTCAAAGACTTTGTTCTCTATCATCCTTGAGGAATCAATCATTCAGATGAGAAGGAGACTTTTAAGTGTCACATTGTGGAATGTCTTCTTTGATGATATGAGCCTGGGTTCCTACTTGGTTTGATTCTAAACTGAGTTGAACACTTATTTTAAAATACTGGACTTCACTGGTCAATAATTTACATACACTTTATGAGTATACATATAAAACTGACATGATATGGCAGAAAAAAGAGCCTGAGGTTGATTTTACATATGAACTGACATTGACTCTGTGATTGTCAGGTGCAAGTACCCAAGAACAGGAATTGAGTTCATACATAAACTAAAAGTTATTATAGGCTACCTATAGACAAAAATCTGATCTACTAAGGCAAGGCAAATTGGTGCTAAATAAGAGTCAACAGACCTCATGGAGAGTTGGACTTGACTTTCTTGTGGCAGCTTAAGGATTCCAAACTGATAATGCATTTGATCCCATCTTTGGGCTCTACTTGGTCATCTCCTATTTTTTCCCCAAAAAACCAATTAAACTGGATATATTTTACCAGTTGTGTAAGAAAGAAACAGAAATTATAGCAATGTGAGGTTCATATTTATATATGTGAAGTAATAGCCTTTTGCATCTCCTATATTATTTTTTCAATAATAATTTCCATTGTCTATCTATACCTTATTTTGTTATGATTCTCCCATCTGCTCTTTTCTACTTATCTTCTTTTCCAATTAATTTTGTTTAAAAAGGAATAACAAAACAATATTAGATGCTTCAATTATGTAAAACAAATATAATTAGTTTACATAATTCTTCCATTTACATAATATGCATTTGCTAAATGCATATATTTTCCTCTAAACTAAGTATTTCAATGACTAGTTAAGGTACTACAGAGTTTTTGAGATCATAAACTCAATCAAGCAGTTAGCTATAATTTTTCAGAGAGTTAATTAATAGTTTTAAAAGCAAGTTTATAGTTTTATGAGCAAATTCTTTACAGAAAAAAGAAAAAACTAAAAAAGTATAAGCAAACTAAATGAAATTACCCATGTTTTATAAAATTGTAACATTCCTGGAAAGACCTTATTGGACCTCTATTAAGAAATTGATTGTAGTCATACTTTACAGTATATATCAGCAAGGTCAGTTTCACTATTAGTCTCATTGGGACAACATAACCAGCAGAGACATTTTAAAGAGCTCTTCAGTTTTGCCCTGAAGTAAAATTACTTATACCTTAAAAATATGATTAAGAACATATAACATCAAAAACTGCATTACATGCTCATGTGTTCTGATACATTATAAGCTACTAACAACTTAAAGATATAAGAAGAAAATAGGATGAAATAGGTCCTATTTGAGCAAAGGCAGCAAATGTTGCATACAATCACCTGTGCAGATATTTATGATAAATAATGCTATTAGTTTGAAATAAGTATGTGAGCTATCTGAACAATTAATACTCCTGATACTAGTCTCAGCTGCAGCTCCCATGGCTGTTTATGCAATGCACTATTGTTATTTCTGCTACCCCTGAGGAAAAGGAAAGTTGAGATATTCTCATTCTATTCCAATTTGGGGGGGAATTAGATGTGATGGTGATAATTGCAATTACCTGCAGACCAATCACAATTGCACAGTTCTGCAAATCCTTGTTGTCATCCACTGTCTACTTCTAGATACTGCCGTTGCAAAGCCAAAATGGGATTCACTTACTATCAGTTTTGCCATTGTGTTGTAGCCCTACAAGTGGACCCAACTGCACTTTTGTGTTCCTTCCTTTTGCATTATAGATTATGATTTTGTGGCTGTGTAACAAAGATGATCATCTTAGCATAGGAAACTGCATTATTGAAATATATCCTCCCTGTGAACTTGATGCATTTACTATTAAATTTGAATGAGAACTTATCAACTTGTTGGGATTATAGCTATGTTCCTTATGGAAAAGGTGTGGAGCTAATGTAAGCACAGCCTTTTTGGGGGTGGGGGGAGGGGTATTCAAGTTAGTGTTAACTCCTAGAGACTGGACAAGTCCCTGCAGTTAGTTTTCTTAGCAAGAAAATAGTGTGCCATTTGCCTCTTTCCAAGAGCTGAAAGAAAGTGCCTGGCTCAGGGTCACCAGGGTTGCTTCATGCCTAGGCAGGCTAGAGCTAGTCTCCTGGTTTTTAGCCCAGGGCCTTACTCACTATTCTACACTGACTCTACTGTTATTTTAAGAGTCATCAATGTATGGATTTCTTCCACATATGAATTATTTTCAAAGTGTGCTGGCCTACAATAGTTTGCTCTTAGTTGGGATGAAACAGCTACCTAACATTTAAATTCCAAAATGATTTCTTATAAGCAGAATACCACATTTTTCTGAATATGGATCCTTACTGTCTTAAATATGGATGCCAAGCATCCTTAAGAAAACATAAGCTTTTACTGTGAGATTAACTTATTCAGTTTGTACTTATACAGAGAATTGTTAGCTTTTAGAGGCTAATCATTCTATATACAGTATGTATATCATTCTATATACAGTATGTCCTCATTAAATGATTGATTATGTGCCGTTAGATGTCATTTCTAGCAACCATATAGACAGATTTCCTATAGATATCTACTCAAAAATAAATGCTGCTGAGTTCACAAAGTAATATCCAGCTAAGGCTCCTTCTGGTTACAGCCTTATAAGGCAAATAATGCTCCTCTTTGAAAGCTACCTCTGCTTTCCCACCTCTGCATGAGGAGTATCTCTCTCAGCAACTATCCATTCAAGCTGTGGCAAGTGCAGCATTGAATGTATTTTGATTAAATAATTCTTCTAACCCTCTAAGCAGAAATAGTTGGATGAAATGATTGGTCTTGAGTTTCCTCTGTTTCCCTGAGGAGCTTTCCACAAAGGGCCTTCATATTTGCTAATTGTCTGTCTGTCTGTCTGTCTAATCTGCAGGGAGAAAAAAAACCCTGAAGTTGCTTATAACAGCTATGTGCAAACAGCAAAGATGTGTGTTAATTCACAGTGCATTTATGAATACAATTATTGTGCTTTAAATGGCAAGTGCAAACACAGCCAGTCACAAGACCAGTCAGTTTGATAAGTGAAAATGAAAGACAGAAATAAACCCTTCCATTAAGGTAGGATTAAGAAGATCTATATAAGCTACATGGGCAACACATCCAACATTTTTCAAGAATGGGGATTCTGTTTATATGGCTCATACCAGGAGCAGTCTGAATGTACAGAACAAATGTAAAATCTGAGCTATCATTGAGATAATTTGATCTTGGTTCAGGTACCAAACTAGGAGATTGTGAGTTCTAATCCTGCCTTAGGCATGAAAGGCAACTGGGTGACTTTGGGCCAGTCAATCTTTCTCACCTCCCAGTGTTGATGTTATGTGGAAAACAGGAGGAGGAAGGAGTATTAGGTGTGCTTTCTTGAATTATTTGTAAAAATAATAAAGGCAGAATACAAATCAATAAATAAAATGACAGTGTCTATAAATGTGTAAGGAAGCTGTCACACAGAAGGTACTTCCATCTACAAGGGAGAAAAAGCAATATCACCTTTGCTGAAATTAGAGGAGGGAGATTGTGACTTCATACTCTTGCTTAGCAATTTTAAAAGTAATTCAAATTATCCATGATTAAGTATGCAAAATCTGATAATGGAACTCTGGACTAATCACACAGCCAATCATAAAACAGAGAAGCGATGTATTTATTTGTCAAATTTATACTGTATCCATCGCACCAGAAGTGTCTCTGGTTAGTGTACAGTAATAAACAATTTTTAAAAGCCTATAAAAACATGCTTTATAGGAACGAACATTATAAAATATGAACAATCATTATTAAAAAATAAAGTATTATCAAAAATAGAGCATAAAATATTAGAAATACATATGGAGATAGCTCCATGTTGCATCTTTCTTTCCTTCAAAAGTAGAAAGATGTGGTAAAAACTATTTCTCTCTCTTATTTAGATCCCTTTATCTATCTCCAGTTTTTCATATTATAATTAACTCTTCAGAGCACCTTTGATTAAAACAGAAAGCAACTCTCTGAATTTTCTGTGAAGATGTGTTTATGGCCTGAAAGGTAAAGAGAGATAAATAAAAATGGAAGGAGGAAAATGAATGCAAATCTAAACTTTGCCATCTACAAAAGTGCTGTGAAATATTCTTTTTCAAAGAAAATGGCATTATGTTAAAGATTATTATTATTCCCTCCTGAAATATGAATTTCCTGCAGAGGACCAGATTGTTTCCCCGATTCCACTGCAGTTTTTGCACCTCGTAAAGTATAAGTAGGGAACTGATTCTGCCATGTGTAATGCTTTGCATATCCTGAAAAACATGCCACAACATTGGCTATACACAGCTGCTCAGGACAAGACAATATGCAGGAACAAGCTGCTAATTCTAATAGAAAAATCAACAAGTCTTCTGTATTGATTTATAACTTCTCTTGAATCAAAAAGAGCACCTTAGTAGTTTACAACTGTCTATGATGTGACCCAAAAGGATGTCAGCATAATTTTATCTGCCCCAGCAACTGATATCTCTTCTGCTTTGGTTATGAGACTGGCAAATGATGTTGTTCTGGCAGCTTTAATGGGGGACAAGCTAACAGAAGGGATTGGTGGATTTCTTGCCAGTTTGAAACCATCAGCTAATCATTCTTCTTAATTTGGGCTGAGCTGAAAAGGCAAATTTCGATAAAGAGCTTGATCCATTGGTACCTGGCCCATAGGATGGCTATTTTTTCCCCCATCTGTCCTCCTTTAATGGAAAACCATAGTATAGCCTCCACACTCTCTGCAGATGATCACAAATTTTCTTTTGCTCACCTGCTTTTCCTTTCTGTCTTGTCTCTTGCTTATTCTATCATTTTCAATTACTCTTTCTCTCTGTTCTGCACTCAGAAATTCTCTCTCGCTCCCTCCTCCCTCCCTCCTTTCTTCCCTCTGTCCAAAAACAACTGATGGGGGAGGGGTGTTGACAGATGCTGGTGAAGAGAGAAACTGCTTTTTCTTGTCAACCCTCTCTACATTGACAAAGTAGCATATCCTGTCTACTGTTCAGCATTATCACTTTGCAAAAGGAACAGACACAGGAGAGTTTGCACTCTTCTCCGTTTATATAGGGTACGTTTTGTTGGAACCATGCAGCAAAAAAAAAAAAAAAAAAAAGGAAAAAGTGATTCGCTGTGCAAGGACTCCCAACCCTTCAGAAAATTATAATCCACAGACAGTTGCCATGGCTAAAAAGTAGGGTTGTCTATATTGCAATCCAAGCAACTAATAGGAGCTAAGTAAACTCCAGTCCTTGACCAGTCATTGCTGCAGTCTCTGCAAAGCACTCCAAATCGTACATATAGCAAGTTTGTGTGGAGGGCAGTTGTAAGGTTACACTTTTAACATTGGATCAAATAAATGTGAAGTTAGATTATGTTGGGAATGGGCTGGCGATGAAGCAAAAGAAGCACCAAGAAACATGCATCTTAGAAACTGAAGCTTGAAAATGCAGTTAATGGAGCCTGTGAATGAACCCAATGTATTATATGGGGAGTAATAATGACTAAACCCAGTATATTGGATTAAAGGTATATACTGTATGATCACTTTTTAAAAAAATCTCTCTGAGCTATATCTATAGCAAACAGTTTGAATCACAGTTATTTTGCTAATGTAACAACAAAAAGGAAAAAAAAAGAAAGGAAAGCCTAATTCCTAATCTGCTAACCACCATCACATTAAAGGATCAGAGTAAATTATCAACCCATGAAAAGGACAAATTTAGAAAGCTGTAAGAATGAGTATGACTAACAAATAAGCCTTTATCTACACAGGTGTACAAAAAGGGAAATGCTTGATAGCAGAAAGGAACACAGAACTTTCCTCCGAGCTTACCTCTCATGCCTTCAAACCCATTTATGTGAATATTAGATTAAGTCTATAAACTTCTGGTCAGTGGGAAATTATTTCAAGAAGAATGGAATGCTGGAAGCCCTCTCAGAAATCATCAAGAGAGAAAATCCAGCCATTGTTCCTTCAGTGACATATTATGTTTCCTTGGGCTGAAACAGCACAATAAAACACGAGTTCCTATGCACACCCTTAATAATGTAATTACAACACACACAACTAAAATCACATTATCCTTACAAGTTCTTTAGACAAAATCAGCTTCTACATTCAAAGCACAATTTCTTAAATTTGCAAACTGCAGAGTGCAGTTGTTAATTATATCACGATGGTTATTGTTATATATGACCTGAATTATTTGCAGGAATACAGTATTGCAACTGCTTACCTCTCAAGATAGAAACAAAATAAAAATGAAATTGGATACATAGCAACAATCACAACATAACCCTCTAGGAGTCCAAAAGTAGTATTCTTTCAAAATCTTTCTCCTAATAATAACAATCACCAAATGCCTTTTTTGTTTTCCTTTTTCAGTATGAAGACATTATCTCCTTAGTTAATAAGGAGTAATATGAACTCCATTAAATGTACTGAGAATTTAGTAATAAATTTAGAATTTAGTATGGAATTTAGTATGAATATATGAATATTAATATGAATAATATCAAATATATTATTGAATATAATTAATAATCATATTTTATTTATAACTAATATAATTATAGTGAAATAATAATTAGGATGTCTGAGATACCTGTGTACAATCTTCATTCAAACCTCTGATTTTTTTTTCAAGTGTTGGACATATCATGGCTCTGTGGGTTGCCTTTTACTACAAATGCTAGGAGATCAAGCTGGACATTGATCTTTAAGCTTAGCCTAAAACAACTTCCTTCCTTCCTTCCCTTCCCTTCCTTCCTTCCTTCCTTCCTTCCTTCCTTCCTTCCTTCCTTCCTTCCTTCCTTCCTTCCTTCCTTCCTTCTCATTTATTGTCCTCCATATGGGAACAAAAATCCCAGAATTCTCAGCTAGCATGGACCTGTTTGCTGGGTGTTCTGAGAAACAGTTCCAAACCTTCAGGAAGGCATCAGACTAGAAAACATACATTGTAGGCCAACTGGTGCATAATCCAGCAGCCATTATACAAGAAGATGCACGAGGAATGTCTGTATATACTTGTTTTTTTCTTGTTCTCTTACTTGGTAGGATTACTTGTTCTTTTGTATGCTGTTTTGATTAGCTTTTGGCAAATCTACAGAAAAAAAATAGATTGGCATTTTTACTATTGGAAAGATAACTGCCACAATATCTTGGTCTGATGTTCCACCATCTGGCTATATGAATAAGATCTACAATCATCTTAACAAATTTAATTTATCTGTATCAAGTGGGAATGAGGTCATTTTTCAAGTATTAATGCCTTTTGTGAAGAGCTTAACATTTAACAACTGGAATGTCAAAATATTATTAACTTTCTATATCTCTCATCAAATGGACAATTTAAGGCATTTAACAGCTGTTCTTTGTAAGAAGAACTAATCCCAGTGAATGATGTTCAGGAGTTCAAAATGGGCCATCGTCTCTAATCAGCACTTTATTTCATTTACCTGATAATGTAGTCAATACGTTGGCATTTGGAGGAGGCAGTTGATAGAAGTTTCCCCTTGGGAAGACTGGATTTTTTTCAATGCAATGAAAAAATATATTTCAAAAAGCAGATAAAATTGGTTGCCATTGGAAGCAGAAGTTTCAATCTGGTGATAATATAACATTTCTAAATATGTTTAGCTTTTGAACATGTACTTATTGGTTAAAGAAGAATGGAGCTGAACATATAAAATGTCAGTTGACATTACTGAGGAATGGCATTTTCTAGTGATCAAAGAAAGTTATGTTGTATGATAGAGAAAATAAACTTTCAGGAAAATATTGGTGGTAGGGCAAAGATATTTTTACAAAACTAAATTATCATTCTGACATTGGCTCTTCAAGACATCCGACAGAGGCCTTTCTAATCATCTGCTACCAGATTCTTTTAATTAGAAATGGCAGCTTTTGAGCCCAGTACTTTTAGTTTGCTACACTATGTTATAATGTTTTTCATTTGACCCCCCCTTTCTTGCAATCACTGTTAATCTTATTTATTCAGTGTCCTTTGTCTTGAACATATCAACTGACTGATTTTGTCTGAGCTTAACAGCTAAATAGGGTTCTCTCTGGTTAGTATGTTGATGGATATCTCCAGATAATTCCACCTTGTAGCAAATATACAATTGATACGATCTGGTTCTTCTTTCAGTTTAAATTGACCTTTCATGAAGAAAGTACTACTCCAATTTTTAAAGCACAGCTCTCTCTCTCTCTCTCTCTCTCTCTCTCTCTCTCTCTCTCTCTCTCTTTCTCTCTCTCTCTCTCTCACTTCCTCTCTGTCCCTCTCCCTCTCCATCTCTTTCAAAAAGCAAACAAACCAACAAACCTAAATGGATGAAAATGAGACATCTATCTCTTCCTCTGTCTAACTTTGGATAGGCCAAACTATGCAAGCAAAGATGCCTGCCAAGATGCCAATTCCTGTGGTCCAAGCTAAAATGGCTCAAGACAAGGCCAGACACAAGAGGGGAAGGAGCATGCTTTCAACCGGCAAAGCATCAATGAGAGGTGAGTAGATCAACTCCATAACTCTATTACCACCAGCTTTGTCAGTGAGACATTCATATGACAAGACTTTATTTGGGAGAAAAGGAAAACTATCATTTAAAAATGGAGATGAAAGTTTCATCATTAAGGCAAGTAATTTAATACAGTTATCAGGAAGGATGAGCTCATGGAGGAAGCTAGAGAGAATTGTTTCCCCCATCCCATGACATTTTATCTGACAATTATTATTAATATATTCCATGTATAGAATTATTCTTTGTCTTCAGATATAAAACAAAAGAAAATTTAACCTCCCCCATTTTTTTATGTATGTCAAATTGCCATGCAATTAATGTAAAAAAAATGTATACATATTTTGTGTTATGTGCATACCTACAGATGAAGCATATGGAAAACTTTAGTAAACTATTTTTGATATAACTTGGCTGTGTGTTTGCAGGTGAGCAAAGGGATACAGAGACAATATATTTTTCTCTGCTTTTAAAAGAAGCAGTAATTGTAGTGTTATTCTGTCATCTAATTAAACATGTTAGCGGCTTTACAGGGAAATTACTTAAAAGTTCTATCCCACTCCCAGTAATGTTATTGATGATGAGACTATAATTGGGTTCTGAATTAAGCTATTTAGGAGAAAAATAGCTTGATATGTTGAAGATAATTCAGAATCACAGAAGATAGACCATTATTCAGTACTCTGTAATGTTGCTCACATCATGATAATGTGACAGGCCAAAATCCCAAGAAGTTTGTCTTTTCCTCAAGGATAGATGTTTCAGTGTTTTGTTTTATTTATAAGAAAACCTGGCCTAGGTTGGAAGGAATGTCTTTCTTTCAATTTCTAAGAGCAATTCCATATATTCTGATATATCAATTTAATTATTTAGTTGTGTTGTATTGATTAATTCACGGTAGTTCAAGAACACAAACTATATCATTAATCCACGGCAAGATCAAGATCAAATCTGGATATTTAAACCTGGATCTGCATCAGTAACAAAAAAAAAAGAGCATAAAGAATAATTTAAGAAGCAACATGAGTTTGTGGCTGAACAATTTTGATCCTTCCCAACTGGTAGCAGATCTTATTTTCTTTCAGCTATTTTTCCTCACAGTTCCAAAACATGAGGAAGAAAAAGGTGGCATCAGGGCTTCTCGAGATAAGCTGTGCAGGAACAGGGAAAGTCTGTCTTCCATATTTTTCTGTCACTTTGCCTTTTAAAAGCAATTTCTCACTTTTTGCTTTTTGTAAAAGTACAGCAAATCCACATTAAATGCAGAGATCTGCTATCAACTTGAGTAGTTTGGTCTATGGAAAGAGTTTATGCAGAACACTACAGTTATCAAAAGCCTAAGTCATGTGTTTGTGTGTGCATGAATGCACAAGAACACTGTAAGGATTAGAATATTAAAATGATTATATAAATCCTATATTAAGAATTATTTGATGTTTTCACAGTTGATTCATTTGGTAGGAAAGGAGAATTTAGCACATAATTTTTTCCAGTAATTTCACTGTCATCTTTAATGGCATAAAAATCAATAAAGAAATCACATATAATAACAAATGGAATTGCCTCTTGCAAAACTGTCATGGATGAAGAATGCAGAATTATTCAATCATAAATCCATAGAACATAAATACATTTTTTTCATCAAAGCTTCAAGGATGATTAGATTATACCATATCATAGGCTAATTGCTAGCCAAGTTCATCATGATTAAAGAAGACTTAAAATAGATTTTTATTGTTAAGGAAACAAAACAGAATAAATACATTCTTACCATAACTTCATAATGGATAAAATATAATAATAAAAATAGAACAAATTAAGGTTAAATACAGGCTGTATATACAATTTGTTTGTTTTTAATTGATATGTATCTTATATCTCTTTTAAGTGGGGGTTGAGATTGACACACACACAAACACACATGCACAGAGAGAAAGAATAAACATTATTTTTCCTATATTTTGTCATAATATAATAATTCAAAAGAAGTTAATTAGGCTAACCAATAACAAAATGTTGCAGTATGTCAAGATTTAGTTAACATTTCTTTGATTTATTTCAACTCAAATTATCAAAATTTTTATGTATTTACAGACAAGTTAAAAAGTCCAAAAAAATTCTGATTATTTTGAAAGTAATCATCATCATCCTCATCATCTCATCATCATTTTAGCCATTGTCTATCGGCTGCAGGATGAAGGCCTACCCTTTACGATTTGACAGAGCAAGCCTATTCACTGACTGAGTTTAAAGAGATAGGGGTGTTGTCTTACCTGAACGCCTTTTCTCAGCATGATGATGGAGAATCCACGGATGGGTTGTCTTAATCTATCTGCTCCAATTAGACTAAGTCTGAAATTTAGTACCGCCCCCTCTGTGCCAAGTGCACCCCAGTTTTAGGCTAAGGCGATACCCAGACTTTAGTCCGACGCGTCTGAACAAATGGGGACCAGGCCAACTGACCTAATGGGAGGGAGTGGATTCTCCATCATCATGCTGAGAAAAGGCGTTCAGGTAAGACAACGCCCCTTTCTCCAGCATGATTGGATGGAGAACCCACGGATGGGACATACCAAAGCCCTGTGTCCCTAGGGTGGGGAATTAGATTGGGCCTGGTTCCCACCCAATGTTAATGCGTGTTCTAGGACCTTGCGGCCAAATGAAGCCGTAGAAGATGCATATATATCCATCTTGTAGTGACGGACAAAGGAGGAGGGTGATGCCCATGTTGCTGCCCTATAAACTTCCTCTATGGATGCCTGGGTAGACCAGGCTGCTGTAGTGGCTGCGCCCCTGGTGGAATGGGCCGTGATATGGCTGGGAGCTTGTAGTGACTGAGTCTGGTATGCCAGAGAAATACAAGTTCTAATCCACCTGCCTATAGTGGGTGAGGAAACCTTCTGTCCTAACGACGAACGGTGAAATGACACAAACAGAGCCTCAGTCTTGCGGAAGGATGAGGTTCTCTGTATATAGAAATATAAGGCCCTGCGAACATCCAATCTGTTCCACTGAGCCTCTATGTCATTAGATGGGTTCGGACAGAAATCCGGCAAAACTATGTCCTGTGATCTATGATACAAGGAGTAGACCTTGGGCACGAAAGAGGGATCTAACCTGAGAGTAACCCTGTCCCTATGGAAGATACACAGGTCCTTTCTCACTGACAGGGCAGCCAGCTCAGAGATTCTTCTGGCTGAAGTTACAGCAACCAGAAATGCCACCTTCATTGATAATAGTTTGAGCAAACAAGTGTCAATTGGCTCAAAGGGTGGTGAGACAAGAGCCTGTAAAACCTGATGAAGGTTCCAGGAGGGGTATCTATGTACCGCTGGTGGTCTGGCATTGTTAGCTCCTTTTAGGAAAGAGCGTATCATAGGGTGCTGTGTTAAGGGTTCCTTGCCACAGGAAATAACCGTGGCAAGTGCTGCTACCTGCCTACAGATGGTGCTTGTGGAAAGCCCTTTGTCCAAACCATCCATCAGGAACTCCAAGATAACTGGCACTGCAGCCTATAAGGGTTCAATTTTGTGAGCTAAACACCAATTACAGAAGCTCTTCCACGTGGCATCGTATATTCTATTCGTCGAGGGTCGCCTGGATTGCTGGATCATGGTTATGACCCTTGACGAATATGAGTCTAGGCCTAAGGCCTGCCTCTCAAGTGCCAGACGGTTAACTGGAGCCATTGAGGGTCCGGATGATGTAACTCCCCCTGAATGAGGGAGATCCGATTGGCTGGAATCCTCCATGGAGGGGATGCGGAGAGCTCCATCAGGTCGGCGAACCAAGATCGTCTCGGCCAATGTGGGGCGACCAGGAGGACCTCTGCTTGTTCGCGAAGGATCTTCCTGATCGTGGCAGGTAGAAGGGGCAGGGGAGGAAAGGCATAGAGCAGTTCCCTGGGCCAGGGACTGCGGAGTGCATCTGTTCCTTCCACTGATGGAGACGGGAACCTGGAAAGGAATCTGGGAAGCTGTGAGTTGACTGGGGAGGCAAACAGATCTAGGGTTGGGGAACCAAACCTGTCCACGATCTCTCTGAAGATCTTCGGATCCAGCTGCCATTCGGAATGGTCCACGGTGGCTCTGCTCAATGAGTCCGTCTGCTGGTTGGCCACTCCTGATATGTGCTCCGCCCTGATGGAGGCAAGATTCAGTTCCGCCCAAGACCCCAGCAATCTGGCCTCCTGCATGAGAGGCTTGGACCTTGTTCCCCCCTGTCTGTTGATATGGGCCTTGGCTGTGATGTTGTCGGTTAAGACCAGGACGTGCTGGCCCTGTACTAAGCTGCTGAATCTCTTTAGGGCCATGTGTATGGCTCTTAGTTCCAGCCAGTTTATATTGTTCTTTAGATCTTGCCTGGACCACTGACCTTGGGCCCAGTGTGTGTGGAGGTGTGCCCCCCACCCAAATAGGCTTGCGTCTGTGGTGATGGTGATCCTGTCTGGCTCTTTGAATTCTGCTCCCCGTGACAGTGCCGGAGAGTCCCACCAACGAAGGGCGTTCAACACCGACCGTGGAATTCGGACCTTCTGGTGGGATGTGCTGGTATGAAGTCTCTGAAATGGAAGGAGAAGCCACTGTAATTCTCTGGCATGGAGACGTGTCCATGGCACAATTTGCACGCAGGACACCATCTTCCCTAGTAGTTGTGAAAGGGATGCCAATGTGACTACTCTGTCCCTTCGGATCCGACGTACAAGAGTCTGGATAGAGTTCCGTCGGTCCTGAGATAGGTAGACCGTGCAGTTGCCTGTGTCTATAACTGCGCCCAAATGGAGGAGCCGAGTTGTTGGTACAGTATGACTTTTCTGGAAATTCACAGAAAAACCGTGCTCCTGCAAAACCTTGATGGCTAGGGCGAGGTCTGCTTGGGCACCTTGCCATGATGATGACTGAATTAGAATGTCATCTAGATAGCATTGAACTCTGATGGGAATTTGTCTAAGGTGGGCTGCAATCACTGCCAGTACCTTTGTAAATACTCTCGGTGCAGATGAGAGGCCAAATGGAAGGGCTCTGTACTGGTAGTGGTGTCGGGCATAACTGAATCTGAGGAATTTGCGGTGTCCAGGAAAAATTGGGATGTGCAAATATGCCTCAGTCAGGTCTATGGAGGTAAGAAAGCCACCTTGCCTGACGCCAGCCAGGATTGATTGAAGTGATTGCATCTTAAATTTTTTATATCTCAAGTAGAGGTTTAGACCTTTTAAGTCCAAGATCGCCCTCCAGCCCCCTGAAGTCTTGAAAATGACGAAAAGGTTTGAGTAAAACCCTCGTCCTTCTTGGTCTTGTGGTACTGGTTCAATTGCTTGTATTTGCAATAAATGAGCTATTGCCTCTGACATAAGTTCAGCTCTGATCCTGTTCGTTGAAATAGGACAAGAGCGGAATCTGTCAGGTGGATGAGAACAAAATTCTAGTCTCAGACCTTGGGAGACGGTGTCTAACACCCATGCGTCCGTAGTAGTGGCCGTCCAAATGCTGGAATAGAGGGCCAGCCGGCCTCCTATGGGAGGTGAGGCTGCAGGTTCACTTGCCTCGCTTAAAGGAGCGGCTCCCTGCGCCTCAAAAGGACCGCTTGGTCTGGAACTGTGATCTGCCTCTGTATGCTGAACGATCTTGTTGTCGTTCCTGTCTCTGAAAGGAGGGGCGAGGAGCCTGGGCCCAGTCCCAGGCTGGCGCTGGCCGAAAGGGCTGCCTTCTGTAGTTACTCTGCGACAAGTTCCCCCAGCGTCTATCTCCCCTCCTTGATGTATTAACCAAGGTCTTGCGTTTATCCTTACCTTTGGTTAGGTATGGCTCTAGAGCCTTACCAAAGAGATGTTGGACTTGGGAAACAATGAGTTCAAGGGCTCATCAATCTCAGGAATCTCCAAAAGGGAGGTCAGGGAAGGAGCAACATTGAACAATGTTCTCTCTACCGCACCAGGGCTTAAGGGGGATCCTAGTTTTTCCCATTGTTTCTGGACTATATTTAGAAAAAGGGGAGGGCAGGGAATATGATTCTGTGAGACAGAGGGCTCAGTGTATATGGCATGGGGACCCTGGGATGTTGGTGGGTTCTCCTGTTCTTGGGCGAGGTTTGCAGTGGTGCAGGCCTTGAGAAGCAGGGAATTGAAGAAGGAATGGTCAAAGAGACCGACAGGAGGGGTGGGTTCGGATGGGGCGATGCCCTCGTCCTCAGACAAAATTAGGCCAGCTTGTTCAGCTCCTGTAGATTCCAAATCCGATGCGGGATCATCCATCCAATCTGGAGATTGTGAATGATGTGTGGCCTGTGGGGGTGGCTGTGGGGTGTTGGAGGCCATAAATTGAGCCACAGCCAGGGCTATCATGGGCTGGAGGAGGTTCGGGTTCAGGGCCTGGTTCTCAGGAGGGCGAAGTCCTGCTGCAGTGGGAGTGAATGTGGCCTGGGGCCCTGAGGTGTCCTGACCGGTTATACCCCTCCCTGAAGCCACTGTTAGGTTTGAACCTGACTCAGAAATTCCCCTGGGGGGAGACCAGGCCCCTGGGGCTGAGGCACTGTGCGAAGAAAGGGGCTCAAATATAGACCTTCCCATCGTGCCTGTCAGATCTGGGGAGGCCGCTCTCAGTCTTTGGCACCCTTCCTCCCTCTGTGGCTCCCTGCTTGGCTGGGCTCGCTTGGTGGTGCTCTTACCACTTGCCTCTGATTGGCGACTCCTCTTGGCCGGCTCGCTGCCTTTCTCTGCCATGATGAGTTGCTCTGGTCTCAACCTTGGCAAAACGCCCCCCCTCGGCGCTGTACTTCACCAAGGGAGTCTACAGAGATACTTCAGCCCAAAAGGGGGTGGGCGGGGAGTTAATGGGCACCCCGATCACTTAGGATCGATCAGGTCCTCTCCGGTCGAACCTGCTCTCTCGACGATCCCGCCACCGATGATGTAATACTGCCTTCAGAAGAAAGTTCCAGGCAGTCTGGGCCTCAGCCACACACAAAATGGCCGCCAAGGGCTTTTGCCACGCACAAAAGGGCCTCCGAGGGCTTCAGTCACACACAAAATGGCTGCCGATGACTTCAGGCACACTCAAAATGGCCGCCGAGGCTTCAGCCCCACACAAAATGGCCGTCAGTGACTTCAGCCACCCACAAAATGGCCACCAGTGACTTCAGGCACACTCAAAATGGCCGCCAAGGCTTCAGCCCCACACAAAATGGCCACCGGTGACTTCAGCCACCCACAAAATGGCCGCCAGTGACTTCCGCCACTCACAAAATGGCCACCGAGGGCCTCAACCACATACAAAATGGCCGCCGGGGGCTTCAGCCACACCCAAAATGGCCGCCGGGAGGCAATTCAAAATGGCGGCCGCCAATTTCGTGCCCTAAAAAACGGCCATTGGAAGAAGGCCTTGAGGCCTAGGGTCTAAGCTGCAACGAGCCCTCGTTCGGGTGAATCGCCTGGGCTCCTAAAGCAGCTGGTGGCATGTGATTAGGCCGGCTGGAAAAGCTGTCGTCCAAGGCCTGACAGGCCCTCCTGGCTCCAAAAATTGGGCCACGCCCAAATTCTCACCTGCTGCTCTCTGCTGGGGCCGAGGTACCTGGGAAGGCTCCCTCCAGGCTTGATGAGGCTCTGAAAACGACCTAAATCAAAGGTTTGATCTTGCTGTCCCTAACTGAGGGAAAACAAAGAAGGGAAAAGTTTCCCCCCCCCCTAGAGGGAGAGGATTGTGAGTCTGTCAGCCTGAATAGGCTTCAGACTGGGATAATTGATCTTTCTTCTAGATATAATCGATTCTGAATCAATAATAAAATAACAAATAATAATAATAGCCTGAGCTAAGTAATTAAATAGAATTAAACAGTCTTCTGCTCCAGGAGCGAAGACAAAACGCGTCTTGGGGCAAAGAGACTAAGTCTAAAACTGGGGTGCAGTTGGCACAGAGGGGGCGGTACTAAATTTCAGACTTAGTCTAATTGGAGCAGATAGATTAAGACAACCCATCCGTGGGTTCTCCATCCAATCATGCTGGAGAAACAGTAGTCCTTAACTAATGATCAGTTGTTCAGTGACTGTTTGAAGTTACCTTAGCACTGAACAAATGGTGGCTATGACCAGTCCTCAGAATTCTGACTCTTCCAGCCCTCCATGGTCATATGATCACAATCTGGGTACTTGACAACCAGTATTTCCAACTGTGCTGTGAAACAAATTGGTAGCCAATACAACTCATACAGTAACAAAACTTTACCATAAGCATTTAGGCCATGGCAATTGTCCCAGTTTAAGATTCCAGGTGGCCTTCAAGAACAGCCCTAGGTAATGCAAATTACAGAAGTAGAAGTACAAAAGTAGACCAGGGCACAAATGCCAATCTTCAGTGTCCTTTGTATTAGGCAAAGCGACAATTGTTAGTGCAGCCAAAGCTGAGAAAAGGAGCCATGAGGAGCACCAGATTAGAAGCATGATTATATCAAGAGCCAAAAATGGTATAATCCCAGAATAAAAGTGTCCTTAATGAATAGCTACTTCTCCACCTACTCCAAAGTGAGGTTATTTTTGCAGAAAGCCCTACAAACTCTGTTCAGTAGAAGTAAAATACTTTAACAATAAATAATAGTTTCTTTTTCAAAATTTTGAAAATCAGCTGAACAAAGACTTAATCCTCACTAATTTAACTGGTCAGGTACTTATTATATTATCTCTATACAATGCTAACTCCATGTACTGTTAGCTGAAATAATGCTCTGCAAAAATTATAAACACCCAGCTTTAAAAGAACTGAGATTTAATTACTAGCTTTCAGTCCCAGGCACCCAATCTGATTATCTATGTCTCAGTTAAAATAGAAGGAGCATTTAGAATTCTGCAAGCAACTACACATGCATTTTCTTTTCAGAAGAGGCAAGATAACTCTCTTCATGAAAATTCTGGAAATTAATATTACCTTTCCTTGTCTGTTCTACACAATAACAGCAGGTTTAAAAAAGGGAAGTAGGAAAAACTTGAGCAGGTTTTTTTTTTACAGTGGGAAATAATACTGATAATAAGAGGTTCATTCATTTAAAAAGGGGACAATATGTCTGATCAGAGTTCCACAAATGTTTATAAAAAACACCTTTCTGCAAATCTTTCAGAAAAATGTAGTTTGATAAATATAACCTCTATCACTACCATTTTATCACAGATTTTAGTATACAGCAGAAGTTATTAGTTTATTTGAAGCTTCTTTTTATATTGATTTTTATATAAATCTATATATTACAATGTATGTTGATTATAAGCAAGAAAAAGACAACATTGGTGAGTTAGAAGATGATTTAACCCAATGAATATTGTGAGAGGAAAAAGAAGATTATACTTATATTGTCAAGTTGGTCTACAAATGTAGATAAACCAGTTGTTCTGAAATACATTACATACTATCAAGCATAAAGCAAACTTGCCCTCACATGGAAGTTTAATAGAACAGTATGCAGCTGAGAAGCCACATGGATGGATGAATACATTCTTACAATTATATGCACTGTTATTTCTGCAATGCCAAAACCTGAAATTAAGGCTTAGAAACTACTGAATGTGAGCAATAGCATCAGTGACAAAGCAAAGCAGCTTATTCTTCTAATCTTGCTAATTAAAAAAACAAACAACTGGAAGGTTGGGTTTGGTAAAGGATATCTAGCTTTAGAGTCATGAAGTTCAGCTGTGATAACCTTCACACTTGAAGGTACCACTATTTTCACTCTCTAATCTCTCAAAATCAATCTGAAGATATGTTGCTTCATTTTTGCTGAACTAAAATGCTAGGAACAAGGTGCCAAAATCACTATTTCTCACAAGGAAAAAAAAATCAGCAATAAGCCACTTCCCTGGCTGGCTTCTCAGGAACAGAACAAATAATGACAAAAAGGTCAAAACTCTTGTCAACTTCACCTCATGCCTTTTTAAAAAATCCTGCTACAGAAAGCAGAGCAATTAAACTATTTTCCTCATAGAACTTGAACCTTTAAACTTTTTACAGGTAAAAAGATGATGATGATGATGATGATGATGATGATGATCCTTCTTACTTTGCAGTGAATTCAATTACACCATAGCTGAGCTTACAAAAAAAAATTAGCTCAGTTCTTCACCTGACCTTGTAGGAGTCCAGAGTTTTCATCTCAGCTCTGCGCTCTTGTGTGGATCTTATCATCAGAATAAAAGGGGATGGGATTTGAAAATTATGGACACAGTCTAATTCTCCAGGCAGAGTAGAATAGAAAAACTAATGAAATGAAATGAAATGAATAATCCTTACTCTTAGTCTTAAATATTTTAGTCCATTTGAAATATTCAAGAAGAAAAAAATGAAATAATTAAAAAACTAGAAATTGCCAATATGTTTATTAAATGCCTTATCTGGTAAACTACTAGATTCAAATAGATATTAAAAATAGAAAGGGATGGTGTGCATTTTTATCCTTATAAACAATTGATATTGCCACAGTTGGGAGGATATACTTGAACAAGTATTTTAAAGTCCCGTTTTGAAAATTATTTAGAAACCAGGAGTGCATACAATAACTTCTATGTTTAATTGACCATTTTAGTCTTGTTAAATAAACTTATTTAAAAGTTAATCAATTGTAGAACAAAATTGTATGCAAACTATTTTTGGTACCTAATGGATATGAATTCTTCCAAATGTTTCACTTTTCTTTTCTTTTTTCAATCAACAAAAACCAAAAGTAATTTAAAAATAATCTATGAATGTCTGTGTTTCTCTTCCTAGTTTAATATATTTCAAGGATCATCTTCTGCCATAAGAACTTATATCCATTTGAAATGTGCACTAAAATTAATTGCAGCTTCCAAGTGGTCTTTAAGTGCAGAGTAGCCCAACTGAATCATGATAAGCCTATGGGTGATTTCAAGAGGAGTCTCCAGATCCTGAAAATTGGCACAAAATAAATGAAGTTGTACAAAAGCCTCCTGAGCAAAGCTGACACCTTCTCTTCAAAGAGGACCTGAAAGTGTAGAAGTATTACCAAAACATGTACCACTTCCAACTTCTACTCCTTTCAGACCTAAAAATGGACAATCTCCCAGAGTGAAAGGTCTTTGGACTTACTGAGTGTAATCCTGTTCCTCCATATCTAGACCCTTCTTCAAGGGTATGGGACATAACCTCAGTTCCATTGCCTGTTGGTATGGCACTGAGATATACAGCTAGATATAATTGGCATATTGATGATAACCAATGGTATGCAATTGGACGAAGTTACCCAGCAATGATTTAGATATTAGATAGAAGCAGGGGAACACCAAGCCTTGAGGAAGCTCACAGAGCAAGAGATATGGCTTTAACCTAGCCTTTCTTTCTAACACTATTTGAAATATCCATGAAAGAAGGATAAGAATTACTATCAGATAGTTTAGGAAAAAATGGAAGAGGCAATATTATGTACTCCCTTAGTAACTAGATCATAATTCTGAGATTCCCACATTTTACTAAAAAAGCTGAAAAGAGCTGAGCTAGGCTTTAGTATACTTACTTTTTTGCCTCTATTTCTTTGTAAGAATTTTTTTTCAGTAGTTTTACTATTAATAAGAAAAAATAAAGCAGCAATTGATATGTGCAATGTCTGGAAAAGAACTATTCAAAAATATTTTTTGAGCAATAGTGACAAGCCTCCTCCCAGGTGTAATATTTTTTTCTGTAATAAATTATATTTAACAAATACAGATTTTTGATATAGTTATCATTGGACAATTGTGTTTGAGTGGTGCATGTATTAATACATCCTATTGCTCATCTATTTAAGACAGGATTTTCCTATATTTTTCATGTTTTTTGAATAATAATAAAAATGATTTTCTAAACATCTAAATTATCTTGCTAATGTGTAATGAAAAATCTATTATGCTGCAATGGCTGAAAGATTGTGACATAGTGTCTTAACTAGACCAAAACCTATTATTGTTGTATTCATTTGGAGGTGGAGAAAAACCTGGATGAGACTCTTAGCATTGACAGTATTATTAATAGTCTTATTTTGTATGGATTTTAAAAAAACAAGGAAATGTTACAAGAAAGTGAGACTTGCAACTGACCATAATAGTAAAATTTATTCGGGAAAGAGTGATAATAATGAAGATACACAAAAAATATAGAAATTGCAAGTTTTCCTTTTTCTTTCTTGGATTGACTTTCTCAGCACAGAAGCTGTTTAAAAACTAGTATTTTCTCCTGGACTATTGCAATAAAGAATTTGATATATGAGTTGTCTATGTGTTATCTACAGAGCAGAACCTAGACAGAGATACAAGCTGAGCCACTACATAATTGATAGAAGTCAGGGAAAGTATTGATTTATTGGAGTCATATCTTCACCTTTTTGCCAAAATGGCACTTGAGGCAGCAAGCAATAAGAAAAAAAATAAAAAATAGAATCATACAGCAACAGAAATAAATCAAGTAAAATAATTCAAATGCAGTAATAAAAAGAAAAAGAGCAGCAATCAATTACAGTAAAACCTATTTAGCAGTCATAAGAGAATAAATGCAGAAAAATATTTTTTTGAAATATCTCTCATGGTGGTTCCATGGGAGAATACAAACTTTCAAATAGCTGGTATCAAGTCACATAAGTCTTTGTATGTAGCAACCGGCACTTTAAATTTTGCCCAATTTCTGATTTTATTTGAAGGAATAAGATTTCATATTTAACTGAATCATTAGTAATATACACACAGATTTTCAATTAGGCTAAACAACTCCAACTCAATATGTGTAATAATTTGGGGAAAATATAACTGTACCATACATCACCATGGCTAGTTCTGATACATTTAAGAGAACAGTTCTCTCATTTTTTATAGAACTGGAACTGAATAAAATGATTGTAATGAATTGTAACACTTATTTCTCACCTTCTTGAATTCCAGAGAATGGAAAGTCATCTGGAGGGATATCTGCAAGGACATAAAATTGAACAGCAAAGGGAGACTTCCTATCAATGCCACATAAAGAGACTTCCTATCAATGCCACACAAATCAGATTTATAATCTACAATTTCATTGACCAAAGAGTTATTTGTGAAAGGGAATTACACACCCTGGACAAGAATATATAGGTAGTCCTTGAATTACAACAATTCATTTCGTGACTGTTCAAAGTTACAACGGCACTGAAAAAAATTGACTTATGACAGTTTTTCATACATATGACCACGTGATCAAAATTTGGATTCTTGGCAACTGGTTTATGACTGTTGCAGTTCCTGGGATCATGTGATCACCTTTTGCGACCTTCTGACAAGCAAAGTCAATGAGAAAGTCAGGTTCACTTAACAATCATGTTACTAACTTGATAACTGCAGTGATTCACTTAACAATTATGGCAAGAAAGGGGCAAAATGGGGCAAAATTCACTTAATGTCTCATTTAGCAACAGAAATTTGGGCTCAGTTGTGGTCGTAAGTTGAAGACTAACTAAATAGTCCTCCTCTTCTCACCAAAAAGAAAGAAAAAGAAAAGGTATTTTCCATAGGCTTCACCCCAGAGTTTCTAGTGGTGCTGAGCATTTTGAAGATCCTACGTTTAATCTTTGATATATCCCTCCATGAATGTTGTACAATTTTAGGCTTTCTCAAGAAAAGATGGTTGGGAAAGAATGCTAATATGCATTCTGAGCCCCAAACAATGTTTTGCATACCAACCAATTGATAAAGCCTTCTCTTTTATTATTACCAACTGAACAAACAACAACATAAAACCATAATCCAATGTGTATTTCAGTTGAAATCTTTCTTTCCCATTATTACTTTGTGTTTATTCTCTGGTCTTTTCATCTGGAAATGAAAAGAGTGAACACTTTTTTTTCCTTATACATTTAGTATGCCTTCCTCCTCCTGTTTTCTACACAACAAAAACCCTGAGAGTTGAGGGAGGGAGGGAGGGAGGGAGGGAGGGAAGAAGAGAGAGAGAGAGAGAGAGAGAGAGAGAGAGAGAGAGAGAGAGAGAGAGAGAGAGAGAGACTGGCTCAAAGTCACCCAGCTGGCTTTCATGCCTGAAACAGAATTAGAATTCGCAATCTCCTAGTTTTAGTTCTTTCTATTAATTTGACTTGAAAATTGATTTGATCATTTAGGAGGTTCAAATTTTCATTTATATCCTTCACTGGCCAGGTGTCCCAATCACATCCATTGTGACAAATTTTACACACCTGAACTTCATACAGTTTCCAGACAATTGTCTAGGTTTCTCAAAATCAGCAAGAGGCAGTCAGTCAATCATGTTTAAGCATCTGGCTATCTCAGCAGTTTTTGTGCATCTGGAATCTCTGGCTTGTTTCCCAGGCAGGTTAATTTCAAACCCTAGAACCAGTGACAGCTTTGCTATGGAAACAAATGTCACTGCTTACAGTTCAATACTTTATGTGATCATATAAATAGGAATTTATTCCATTAGGAAGGGGTGCACCTGAACTCCCAATGGAAATCTGTTCTTTAAGCTTTCCAGAAGTAGACTTGTACTTTGCATAGGATATTTAGGTATCTTGAAAGTCCTCATCTTTGCTGCCAGGTGAATAGGCAAGATTTATAATGTTTTTTTTTTCCCCTACATTTTCAGTGTAGCAATTCTAAACAATTCAGATTATCAGGCGTTGCATTGAGTTCAACAAAAATCCATATTTGTGCCTTTCATGCTATGACTTGGTAGAATGAAATTGAGATTGCTGTCTGTTTTTTGGAAAGTAAATTTGCAGCCAGGCAGGAATGCTTCTCCCCCTTCCCTTGTGCATTCAGACATTCACATATACATTTACTCACAGGCATCTAAGCCAGTGTTGCAGCTGCTTGTAATAATGAGTCTCATTCTAATATTTTCAAGGATGTTCTGATATCCAGAGGGACTCTCACCTCACTCAGTCTCTTGAATTTAGCAACTGCTAAGACAATGTGGGAGAAGGGTTGTGTGTAGCAGGAAAGATGAAAGCAAATGGCCTACAGAGGACAAAGCTGAGACAACATCTGGAGATTGACCATTATTACAGGCAGGATTTTTATTCAATTACCAGTCCCAAGTAGATAAATAGGTACCACTCCATTGAGAAAAGCTAGCAGCATTCTGTGTGGAAGCAGAAGCCAGCGCCAGACTTTTCAGGATGCAAGGCAAGTGTCAACTCCACAACAAACTTGGCTGCACACTATCTTGCTTGTTCTAGATTGCCACAAAAATGGGAGGGGCATGGTGGATTTCTGCTAGTCTAAACAATTCAATGTCCCGTGGGAACCAAGGTCATTTCTGCTGGATAGTTTGGGAGGGGGAGCAGTTGGGTAGAAGGCCCGCCAAACTATTCTATTGGGAAACGTAGCTGATTGCATAGCACTGGGGTGGTAAGTTTAACTTTATGATAGTGTAACTCTATGGAGGGAATTTCAGACTTGGTTTCACTTTTGACTGAGCTGATATTATGTAACCAATAAATATGTTCTTTGAGGAAACCTCTAGCCTTGGAGTTCTGATTATTTGGTCTTGTCTATCAGACCCTTGACAGCAAGTGCAGCAGAAGAAAGCCCAGATGCTGCTTGCCAGCTGGAGCAAAGCTAGTTCACCCCCTGTGCTGTACTATGGCTAGCACACATGTGTGAACAAAATGAACTAGCAATCTTAGGTAGCAATGCAGATTTTCTTGATTATATATGCCATATGCTTAAAAAACAAAACAGGTCCATAAGCTATAGTGAACAGCATATCTTAGTAGGAATCCTGCTTGGAACTTTAATGAGATCCCAGTAGCAACTGAAAAAAGAAACACCAAACTATTGTAACTTTTTTGAAAAAGATAAAGGTTGTATGTTACTTTAAAGACTTTGAGACTTTTGTTTAAACTTAGAAAAAAATAAGTATTAAAGTACTGAATATTAAAGACATATTTATTTTGCAACATCACCTTGTAAATCCTAGAAGAATGGAGTTGATCTAGAGCAATAGCCTGTTGTTGGGAAAGGTGTGTGCTGTAATAAAGTATGCTTTGTCCAATCCCCACAAAACAAAGAGCACTTACATTTGGCATGTGCTTTGATGACTCTTATCTGTAGACTTATAGAATTTTGCTCTTCCATTCTGTTGTATCATTTCTACTGATCGAATAGAAGAAACTAGAGCCAAGGGTAGATTTTATGCTGTTTGTTCTACTGAAACTTCTTTGATATTAGTCTTTGACTCTCTTTCCTATCCTTCTTGACTTCAGTTAAAATTAGTTAAAATTATCAGCAATAGGGAAGCTCTTACATTTTATTTCAACTGCCTGTCATGAGTTGAAAAGTATAAGTCTATAGTTGTGGTGTGGCATTAATCTTCAGAATCTATTTATTTGATTTATATCCCCCCTCCCATTTCATTTAAGTCTCTCTAGGCAGCTCAAAATAGTTAAAAACAATCCTATTTAAAAAGGTAAAAATAATATACAATTAAATAAAACCATTAAAATCCACTTTAAAAAAAAATAATGGACAGCAGCCAAAGTCCACCATTGCATCAAGCTCAATAAAATCAGTTTAAAAGCTCCTGATCATTAGCTGGATCCCCAAGTTTAGTGACAGAATCAAGTCTTTGAGAACTTCCTGAAGACCAGGAATATCATGACTAATCTAAATTCTGGAATACTAAATTATGTGGGGAGAATATACAAGTTAAAACAGTGATGTCATTTTGTAAAAAAAAACAAAAACCCAAAAACATCACCACCAACAAAACCATGTAAGTTCTTACAGAATGATTTGTCATACTATGCCTATGTGATTCTCTCAAGAGTTACAGTAGACATTCATTTATAAACTATAAGTCATTTCTTTATCACTCTTGTCAGAAAGACAAGAACTTAAAGAACTAAGAACATTTAATTTCAGATGGTGACTGACAGCCACCATTTTCTTTGGTACCTTGCTTTAACTTTCTTAATAATTTTAGTCAACTGTTCAGTGTTCATGTTTGTAAAGCAGTGCATAGGTTAAAAATGGTGTATAATTACCATGTATTATTATTCTCATACTCCCTTTGATTTTTATAAGGTTATCCAAACTTGGAGAAATTAAGCCTTCATTAAAAATGGCATCAGCTTTCCTTTGCAGAAAATGTCAAATCTGTAGTCTTCAATTTTTCCATAATCTTTACTGGAAGAATGAATACAAAATGAAATGCTATTGATCAAAAAGCTGTGACACAAGTAATGCCTGGACAATGTAAATTAAACCCAGCTTGTTAAATATATCAAAAGAAAAAAAAAAGATGTTTTCTTTTTTTCAGTGAAAAAGGGTTTTCCTATCTCTGATATAAGCCAAAGCAGAAGATTTTTTTTTTCTATGGTGCTAGATAATTACTGTTTTGAAAATAGCTGTGGTCTCGCAGAGAACTAAGTGAAGCTTGGTAGACCTTTGTTCTTTTGCTGAAAGATTTATGTTGTTAACCTTCAGCCAAAGCATGATGTATGGGAACAGATCTTCAATGGAAAGTGAAAAAATAGCCTTCCTCAATTCTAGAAGATGGAATGCAGGTATAATAGCATATGCAGCTCACTTAAATGTTTTCTCAGCATGGTATCTAAATGAATAAAAGGTTTCAAATACTAAGTTTCCTATAGTCAGCCTATGTTCTACTGAATGCAGAGGAATGATAGCCATCCTGGCCACAACCACTGACATGGGGCAATAGGAAAAAAATATCATTGATATGTTGTGTATCATACTAGCATTTATTTTTTTAAACTTAGTCAATTAAACACACAAATTTCAAAGTTTCAAAATGTGTCATAATATTCAGAAATTGCCTTATGCTTACACACCTTCCCATATTTCTTTTTTCTATGCCTTTATCCCATCCTCATACATATTCCTAAGCAATCTCTTTCAAAATCGAACATTAAATCCAGGAAAAACATTGGATAACAAAAACACATGATGCAAAAAAAAAAAAAAAATCCCAAGCAAAAATAAAATGAAAAGAGATTGTTAATGGTTGAAATGTAATAGTAACCATGATAAAGTTTTGCTGCATATTTAATGGATATATTAGAAAACAGAACATGAAAGATTATTTTTATTGTTTAAAGAGGGGATACATTTTGGTGGGATTTTCTTTATAGTGGTGGTAGGGGGGGTAAAGTTGCAAAATAGGTAAGACTTTGTCATGCTTTTAGGTGAAACCAGAATTTGGAGGTGGAGTTAGGATTAACAATTCCTGTTCTCCACTCTTTCAATGGCCTAATGTTTCTCCCAGACAATTTTTAAATAGTTTTGTTTTTAAATAACTAAGAACCTACAATAACTAAGTTTATTAAAAATGAGATAGATTCCTAATTTTTACAAAGGAATTTACCTTGTTCCCACATCATGATTATTGAAATCCTGATAGGTGAGTGACCACGGAACAGCAGAATTGAACAATAGCAATAACAGGAAGTTGTGACACAAGAGCTTCTGTGTGAAGAATACCTGACAGTAAGGAATAAAACCTGGGAGATTTTTGGATGAAAGGAAACAGTTCATTGGAAATAGCATATTGGCATATGAGGCAACAGTGTTTACCAGAGGCATGCAAATCCTCCAAGAAATTATTCAAATAAACAGTTCAATTCTATCTGAATCACTGATTTCAAAGAGTGAAGTTTATTCAGGTAGTCAATTCAATTCTACAAACAGCATGGGTGAACATGCAGACAAGTATTTTAAATCACCCAATTGATTTGAAGCAGTCAATTTAATTTATTGCCTAACACTAATATTCCAATGTGATCTGAAAATTCTGTTCATAGAGGTGATTCAGTCAAGTTGCCTTTGAATCAAAACATCACACAATCTTACGTTACGTTTTTGCAAAAGATGGTTATAGGAACTCAAGAATGTGGAGAATGGAACTCATCCATTGTATATGGGATGGTACAATGGAAAGACACTTTGCTTATTTCCAGAAATATTATAAACATGTTCCTAGTGATGACTGAAATTTGGTACCAAACTTAATTATAATTCAGGTTTCTCTTTATCTATTCATGATTTAGACTTAATAAAGAATCTGCTTATTTTGCTTAAAACAGTGTAAAACGATACACAATGTCCTGCATGCTGATCAAGCACTTTTGTTTAATAACTTTGTTAACAACTGAATACATTTTCCCCTTCATTCAGTCATTCTATCTCTGCCCTTTAAAGATTATATTATCAAGATCACAAAGTGTAAATATAAATATTGCTAAAGCAGTGTTGTACATGATAAATTAAAATGTCAAATGGAAAGAGATAATCTGAGACATTTATCTTCTGATTATAATGAATTATACTGACTTGTCTGAATAAAGAATGTATGATTCCTCTATAAATAAATATAATTTTTTGTTTTACCTTTTCTTACCATAATTTTGGAATAGATTGTGCCAATCAGAAGATTCAAAATAACGAAGTATCAAAATATGTTTCAGCACATACACATGAGCTGGAAGTAGACATTGTGAATATTTGCAGATTTGTCAGGTTCCAAAAAACAAAAATACCTATAGCAACAAATACCGATAAATTATGTGCAACAAAATAAGAAACCAAAAGAAGAAAATCATCTGCAGGTTGGTTAAAGTAACGATAAAATAGAACATAAAAGATAATCAAATAAACATCCCTAATAGTGGAAACTAGAACACCAAGTGATCACCCTCATTATCAAAAGGAAACAGAAACCAATCAAATCTACACAGCGGAACAAATGCCTTTAGTGTTGAAATATCAGCAGCAGGCGGATATGCTTGTGATTTTGGTGCTATTTTAAAACAGTGGCCACATTAGGATGTGACAGATAGCTGGGCAAACTGCATTTACTGGAAGAATGTTCCGGAACTATTGAAACTGATAAGCTTGAGGGATGTACTCAGCAATAGAACAGATTGTTTTACCAATCTGTCCTTATTTTGTAGAAGAATGCAGCAGAGTTCTGCCACAAATAGTATGGGAATATAAACTCCCACCCATAACAAATCACACCTTTTTCTTAAAGGTTGCTATGTGGCTGGAAAGAAATGTGTCTGGTCCACCTAGAAAAACTATCATGATTTCTCAGACAGCAATAGAACTATTCAAAAGCCTTAGAGGCAGTGTAATTTTGGCCAATTAAAGTTTTACAATATAGTTTCAAAACTTCATGTTTCCAAGAACTTTGTGTCAGGCAAACTGTGCTCATAAACTTACAATATTTTTATACAATTTCATTTAACAACCATATTCTTTCCCCTGATTTTAAGTTGTAGGGCTTTGTTTTGTTTTTAAAATGCTTTTTTAGTCATTGTGTATGAGTAAATTGCACTCACATTTGTTTACATAAGAATTTGACTAGTGGGAATATATGATTGTATGTTTACAATAGATACACTCATATATTCCCATTAGTCAGATTCTTAATTGGGATTGATTGCCTTTGATGTAACATTATATGTATCTCTTGCTGTTCTGGCTAGATTAACTCAAGGACACATAGATTCTAAGTAGATATGGGAAATGACTAGTCTTTGAGGGTGGAGAAGCCAAACCAATTTTATTGGTTAAATCAAACTCACAGCTATACTATATGCCTTAGAAATATACATCAAATAGGGTTGTTTAGTCTGTAGAGAGCATATAAAAAGTGAACCTTTGGAAAATATTCATATTGTAAGCATGTAATCCAGCAAAGATTTTCCTCAACTGTGTAAAGTTTCATCCATACATATCAGGGGACAGGAAGATGGATGCAAAGAAAGAAGCTTTTCTAAGAAAAAGGAATTAAATTTGCAGTAGGTAGTAGTTTCTGGAGCAGGGGAAATCAAATTCATAACAACAAATTTTGAAAAAAATAGTAATCCTGTAGTTTGCTGTGCTTGAATATTCTGTCTCCAAACTTGCATGTTTCCAAGAACATAATAAAAAAACAGAGCTCTGTTGCATTTACCAGTATATAATCAATAAATATGACTAAACATTTTTACAGTTTCAGCATTTGGTTTCAGAAGCCAAAGGACATATAGAAGTACTTAATATTGAAACTTTCAACTCAGCCATTGAAGTCACTGAGCAAATGAATTTTATGAATCCTCATGGTTACCAAAGTCACACACAATTAGGATATAATTGCTTTTATTTATATTTTATAGATTTCAAACTATGCTTCTTTTTAGCATTTTTTTTTATTTTGCTTTTTCCCTCCAGTTACATCTTTTTTGGATAGAACAATGAGATATACAACCAATAAATAAATAAAGGTGCAAGGTGGATTTTAGATACTTTCAACCTCAGTGATATATCTCTGATACTTGACAGACCATGCTTCAGAGTCAACCACACATTTTCCATTTACAACTACCCATACAAAAGAACACTCTCTTTGAGCTTGGTTGTTTTCTCTCAGATGTTTTGTTAGGTAACATCTTCAGTGCTAGAAGGGAGAAAGGGTTTGGACTTTGTTTATATAGAATAGCTTGCCATGTCATAATTGATGGGTACGTTGTTCTTAAACAACCAAGAATTGTTGCCGTCTCTGACAGGGCAAGCTACTGTACACAGATAGCAAGTCCCATTCCTTTCTAGCTCTGAAGATGTTACCTAGCTGGGTAACAAAAACATCGGCAAGCAAACAACCAAGTTCAAAGAGCATTAAGAACTTCACAGTTCAACTCTGAGCTATGTGTATATTCTCTTCTATTGTTCATCTCTGCAGTGTTTTATGCTGAAAACATAGATGCCATCAAGAATCATTATATCAAACTCACTTTATAAAAGTTCATCAAGAAAAGGAGGACCATATGTCCAAGCTATTAATTTTAAATAACCTCATTTTGAGTAATTTGCTTTAAAAGAATTACTTCAAACTGTTTTTATCTATTAAGATTTTAAACATTTTCATTATAATTAGGAATCCCAAAGGCTGGAAGGAGGCTGGGCCATTTTCAATACATGAGGCAATATGTTACTTAATTACCAATTGAATATCTGAATGTTGTTACAAACAGGAACAAGTAAACACAAACTGATAGGTGTACCCTTATACCTTAACACTATTTAGCTTAGTACTTTATTGTGTCCCACTTTATTTCCCATCCCCCAAAAATATACTTTGAAAAAGCAAACTAGTACTTACATCTTTAAGAGCTTCATATGTTTACTTTCAAAAATCTTCTTTTGTACAGAATCCCATGGCACCAATATTAGCTTCAATGTTCTTCCTCTTTGCCTTCCATTTTTCATAAAAGTTATCATTAAATGAATGTATTTTAAAAGATCAACACATTATTAAATGCTTCACTGATAAAACCACAAGACACAAATATTTTCATAAGATCACTGTGCTGATCCACTTCAAGTGGAAACATTGGAAATACAAATGACCAGAAAGCAAAAGGAAGAATGCAGTTTTGTAAAAATGTTATTTTAAAGGCTGGGGCTATTTAAACAGGTGCCCAATTGTATAATCAGCTCCACTACAGTAGTACATACAACACAAAATGTTGCTTGCAGGAACATTTGCTTAAACCAGTCTTTCTTACATCTGACCATCTGCTTCTGTTTGCTCAGGTGGCTTTGCTTCCCTGGAACCTCAGCAAATGGCATAGCTGCCTCCTGGTTTCCCTAGTCTCTCTCCTTTCAGGTATATACTGTAGTCCTATAGAACATTGGTCCACATGGACATGCCATTGGAAGTGACAGCATTTCCAGTCATTTTAATGTCTCTAGCTAGGATAGCCTTCAGATGGCTTATATTGCTTTTTTACCTTTAGTCAATCTTTCAACCCAAAAATACACAAACCTAGAATATTTTTCTGATCAGATTTTCATTCCTCCATTATATTAAAAATATCACTACTGTTTCAAAAGCACTGAATGCATCTGCTCTTCTTATGAACTACACAGGAAGCAGCAGAATCTTGCCTATATAGAGCAAGTAGAGGTAGGCTGATTGGTCTGTTTCTCTTCCGTGTTACTTGCACATGTTTGCACCTGTTCTGTTTCATTTTCCTGAATTAATTTAAAAGGAAGGAGTCACAACATGCATTAAATCATTGGATCCTTTCTGAAAAGATTATTGAATATATTCCTCAAGCCTCCCATACAAAAATCCAAACCCATATTCATTTTACTCTTTGAGGCATATATACAAAACTCCACTTAAAAAGATTTTTTAATTTTGGATAATGCCACTACAGTTGGGTGCACTCATCCCTTAACTATCCTATTCTACTGCCTTTCTCTTGTCTATCCTGCAATCAGATCTTTGGGCACAGAGCAAATTTTCCCCATATGAAACTTTGCAGTGCGCTCTTTGTGTTGACAGTTTCACATAAAAGTTAGTAATGCATATAGCTTCCACAGCACACAGAAAGGGAATCTATCAAAGTTCTTGCTGATCCACAGCACTTTTGCTTTCTTCAGTCAAATGTCCCCTGGTATTCTACCTTTCCCTCTTTCCCAAGCAAAGCAAAGTTCTATAAAATAAGCCACGTATCTTCAGTTCCTTTATACGAAGACATGGAAAATATTTGAACTGTTTTTATATTTTCCTTACAAATTCAAAGAGAGCTAATTGTCTCAAAAAGCATTGTAGAAACTTCCTAAGGATATACTCCAGTTTAACTGAGTGCCATTAAAGTAACCCAGCTTCTTTCCCAGTTACATTTTTCTTTCACAAAGGCACATAGCAGCAGGCTTCAACCTCATCTCCTGCAGATAGATTGCCTATTGATGAGATCACCCATGACCATCTAAGAATCACTAAAGTTACTTTGTTAAATCTGGACTTCCCAGAGAGGATATATCAGCCAATCACCCCTGACCATTAGTAAGCAATCAGTTTAGCAAAAGGTGTTCAATGGGCAGCCACGATTCTGAGTAAAACTTTCCATGGCCTTAACTGGGGCAAGTTGTAGAATGTCTTTGAAGTTTTCTGCCTAAGTCTAGGGTTGAGGTTCCTACATACAGTATAATTGGTGCAATGCATAGTTATTTGTCTGCCCTTCTTAAAACTTATTTCTCTTCCTTCCTTTCTTCCCTCCCACTCCTTGTACTATCTGTGTTGATATAGTCAATGAAGCTTGTAGGAAAAAGGCAAAAATTCTTTCTCGGGAACTCATTTCCTGTGTGAATATATATTATAGCTGTTTGTGATACCCAGATAAAAGATAAGCAAAACATGAAATGTCCAATAAAAATACCGAAGAACTGTCTTGAGATAGATAAGCTACTGGGCCATCTATTTACAGAAGTTCCAAACATGAGAATTTATAAAGCTTTACCTTATGAGTAGGCTGAATAATAACTATACTTATAATATTTTTAAAGTTTGAAACTATCATAAAACATCTCACCTTTCCATTTTTTTTATTTTCCATTATTTCATTTCTTGTTCGTCATCTCAGTAAAACTTACTTTCATCCAAAGCCACTGTTATCCTTTAAAAAGGCTGCATACTGTTTCCATGCATGTTAAGTTTATTGTCACAAGAGTCCCCTTGATAAATCTGCTATTGCTTAAATATTTATATTATTCATACTTGAGCAATACCTTTATTTGAATCATTCAGAATGATAAAAAAAGAATGTGTATGCTTTCAAATTCTTCAGAACTCTTCATCAGACATTACAAAAATCAGAGGCTCGGGAAGAAGCTGGAAAATCCAAACATTAAATGTTTTACCCATGGGAGTTGTAGTTCAAAGTCAGTCTTAAATGGAGGTACGCAAAGACAGAAGACCTCTTGAGTTAACCATACCGTGCATCAATAGGGCACTTTATGGCACAAAGGAAACTCAGTTTTCTTTACAAGACACTTTGCATTATTCTGATCTTCTAATCCAGAGACTGTGGCAGACATTATTAGATCTGCCAGGTGAACCCATCTTTGGAATGAAACACTTAATAGATCACATTAGGTTAATTAAAGGCCATTAATCCTTACTCTCTTCTGGGACAAAAGCTTGTAGGCTGCTGAGGACCAAAATAAAGAAGCATTGCCGTCATTATCAGCAAAGGAAAAAAAAATAATCCAGGAAGGCTTCTCTGTTATTGCTGTAGTGGCTCAAGAAATTAAAGTAATATCTTCCAGTGTGTGCATAATAACTTTTATTGCCTACTGAATACCCGTAGTCAATGCACACAAACTGGAATTAGAGGGAAAGTTTTACAATACTCCTCGGATCAGGCAGTTGACTATTGTAAGATACTTATGTGTGCCACCATATTTTCAACTTTATTACATTTTATTGTAAATAAACAAAGACACTTTTGGTATAATCTTTAGAAAGGCTGCATCTCTCCAAAGCTATGACAAATATTGACTGCTGACACAATGTTGTAAAGCAACGTGATGTCACATCATTTTCCATTGTTCCATTACTATGAACCTAAACAGATGGAGATTACAGACCATTCAGAAAATAATACAGCATTACTGTAGCAAGACACAGCATAAAAAGTCATGACATCTATTTGGCAAAATGTAGTTTAGCACTTGAAAAGAAAGTTAGGGTTTGTGTTCAGTGAACTCATCTGGAAGTGCAAAACACCTAATGAAGAGATTATCCAGTAGAAGAAGTCTGTTTTAATTTAGATTCTCAACTAGTTAATGCTATGGAAATTAACAACTCTTAAATGTGTTAAACCATCTTTTTGCAATAAATGAGCAGGCTAGAAGTCATGTAGTTTGTACTTTCATTGCAAGACACCAGCTGGCTATTTTCCTTGGGATATGGATTTGATAAATAAGCATAAATTGGCGTAGATTCTCAAAGTTAGAGGGATATTAGCACAGGCAAATAACTGAATAATAAAAACATTAAATGGCAGCCAAATGAATAGTTTCATCATAACAGCATTTAGATTTCCTTTCCCTTTTTCAAAAGAAATAGGTAAGAGTACTTCTAAAAGTGTTTATGCATTCATAGTAATGTTACACTTTAGGTGATCTTATATCTGATAAAATACTATTCCATTTCCATTTTTTAAAATCTTTTCTTTGGGAGAAATATATAGACCCATATATATGGGTCTATATATTTTGATATTATGCTGGCTTTACTACCACCATCACATACAACATAATTATTATATCTTTTAGAAAATTATTAAGATACTATTTCAAATAATTGTCAGTGATTTTAATGCTTTTAAGACTTTTCAGATAGCTTTATGATTCTCTGCTATTATTATTATGTGTGGGAAATCTACTGTTATATTCATAGTCTATGACTACTGGAAACTTAATAATTTGAGTCCTAACCAAAGACTTAAGAATTATTTAAGGTAGCATCTAAGAATATAGGCAGTTCCAAGCAGGATGGAAGGGTAGGCAAGGCAGGTTGTATAATGTGTGAGTTCCGGCACTTTTTTTTTTTACAAAAAAAGCACTATTATTATTATGGTTTGTTGCACAGATGTTTAGACTGGATTTGGCATTTTTATGCAACTATCAAGTTCTTCCCAAAAACCTGAGCTAGGCAGGTATTATTGTTTGATGGTGTTAAATGTATCATTGCAGGATGTAAGCTATTTCAAGTAAAACTGGATTGTCTCTTTGAATTCTAAAATCCCCAAATCTTTCTTGTAAGCCAACTTGGTCTCTCAAGTACTCAATAAGCCTTCATATTAAACTAGCTTCAGTGCTTATTCACTATCTTTCAGATAGTTTTCCAAGGAAGATTCTTCTTCTTCTTCTTCTTCTTCTTCTTCTTCTTCTTCTTCTTCTTCTTCTTCTTCTTCTTCTTCTTCTTCTTCTTCTTCTTCTTCTTCTTCTTCTTCTTCTTCTTCTTCTTCTTCTTCTTCTTCTTCTTCTTCTTCTTCTCTTCTCCTCCTCTCTCCTCTCCTCCTCCATTATTATTATTATTATTATTGATCATCGCACAGTCAGCCAGATGTTCAGACTGGATTTGGCATTTTGTCTACCTATCGAGTCCTTACCCAGGACCTGGGATAGGCAGATGTGGATGTTTGATGGTATTACAGATATCGTCGCAGGATGGAAGCAGTTCCTAATAAGGCCGCCTTTTGCAATTGACTAATAGCGAATTTGTCAATGCCAATGGTGTTCAAGTGGTGCTCCAGTTGTTTTGGGATTGCACCCAAGGAGCCTATTACTATTGGTACTACCCTTGCTTGCTTTTGCCACAGTCTTTCTATTTCTATTTGTAGGTCTTTGTATTTTGTTATCTTCTCCAGTTCTTTCTCTTCTATTCTGCTATCTCCAGGCACTGCCACGTCCACTATCCAGACTTTTTTGTCTTTCTTATCGACAATTGTTAAGTCTGGGGTGTTATGTTGCAGGTGCTTGTCTGTTTGAATTCTGAAGTCCCAGAGCAGTTTAATTTTATCATTTTCTATGACTTTCTCTATTTTATGATCCCACCAGTTTTTGCTTACAGGCAAATGATATTTTTTGCAGATCTTCCAATGCACCATTGTTGCTACTTTGTCATGCCGCTGCTTGTAATCAGTTTGTGCAATCTTCTTGCAACAGCTTACCAAGTGGTCCACTGTTTCTTCAGCTTCTTTGCATAGGCGGCACTTACTGTCTGTTGCTGTCTTCTCAATTTTGACTTTGTATGCATTTGTCCTTAAGGCTTGGTCTTGTGCAGCCAGAATTAGTCCCTCGGTCTCTTTCTTCAATTTTCCTGCTCTTAGCCATTGCCAGGTTTTATTATTATCTGCTTTCCCAGCTATTTTTTTCATGTATTGGCCATGTAGTGCTTTGTCTTCCCATGCCTCTATTCTGTTCTTCATTTGGTCTTTCTTGTAGGCCAGTTTGGTCTCTCCAGTAGTTAGTAAGCCTTCCTGATATACTAATTTCAGTGCATCTTCATCATTGTTCTTCAGATATTCTTCCAAAGCCATTTTTTCTTCTTCAACCATCTGATGTACTTGTAGCATTCCACGCCCACCTATTTGCCTTGGTAGATAAAGTCTATCAATGTCACTGCGTGGATGAAGGGCATGATTCATTGTCATTATTTTTCTGGTCTGCCTATCCATTGCTTTTAGTTCTGCTTGAGTCCAGTCCACTATTCCAGCTGTGTACCTAATGACTGGGATTGCCCAGGTGTTGATTGCCTTTATGGTATTTCCTCCATTGAGTTTGGACTTTAAGATCTTCTTCACTCTCTTGATGTATTCACCTCTAATCTTTTTCTTGACTTCAGTGTGCTTGATGTTGTCAGCTTGAAGGATACCCAAGTATTTGTAGTACTCTTCCTCATCCAGACTCTTAATGTTATTTTCGTGGGGCATCTTGATTCCTTCAGTTTTCACTATTTTTCCTTGTTTGATAGTAAGTGTGGCACATTTGTCCAAGCCAAACTCCATTACAATATCTTGGCTATATATACGGACAGTGTTGAGCAGCGATTCTATTTCAGATGATGTTTTTCCATACAGCTTCAGATCATCCATGTAGAGGAGGTGGGATAGCCTAGCAGATGTTTTTGATGTTTGATAGCCATGTCCTGAGTTATTCAGTATTGTTGACAGAGGAAACAGTGCAATAACAAATAGTAATGGTGATAATGAATCTCCTTGAAATATTCCTCTCTTGATATTAACCTCTCCCAGCCTCTCACCATTGATCTGCAACTGTGTCTTCCATTGTGCCATCGATCTTTGCACAAATTTTCTGATGTTTCTACTGACTCCTGTTATTTCTAGGCACTTTATTATCCAATCATGTGGCAGAGAGTCAAATGCCTTTTTGTAGTCAATCCATGCCACATTCAGGTTGGTCTTCCTTCTCTTGCAGTTTTCCAAGATCATTTTGTCTATTAGGAGTTGATCTTTTGTTCCTCTGCTATTGGGGCGGTTTCCTTTCTGCTCAGGTGGAAAGAGATTGTTTTCAACTAGATGCTGTTGTACTGCATCAGCTACCACACCAGTTAGTAATTTGAAAGTTGTTGGTAAGCAGGTAATTGGCCTGTAGTTACCTGGTGTTGCCCCTTTTGCTGGATTTTTCATTATTAGGTAGGTTTTCCCAGTTGTTAGCCACTTTTCAATTTCTCCTCCTTGTAGTATATTGTTGAACTGCTTGGCAATGAGTGGGTGTATAACAGTTAGATGTTTCAACCAAAACCCATGCAGTTCATCTTCACCTGGTGCTGACCAATTTTTGATTTTCTTTGCTCTTTTTTCTACCATTTTTGTTGTTATTACTAGTTCTTTCATTTCAACTTCTGTTTTATTTGCATCCACCTCTTTTAACCAAGCCGCATCCTTGTTGTATTTCTTTGGGTTATCCCATATCTGCTTCCAGAACTGCACTGTTTCTTCCTTGTCAGGTACTGACTGATTCCTTGCAGTTTCTCCATTGATGGATTGGTAGAAACGTTTCTGATTGGATTGAAATTGGAGGTTCTGCCTATAGTTTGCAATTCGAGCTTCATATCTACTGATTTTCCTGGCTATAGCTGTTATTTGTTGCTTTATTATTTCCAATGCTTCCTTGATCTTCCTTGTTTCTAAGTGGTATTTCTTGATTAGGTATTCTTTGGTCTTCTTGTTCTTCAGCTTCTTTTCTTTCATCTGTTCTAGCTTGCTTGCATGTGATCTTAACTTGCTGATCTTATTTTCTAGTCTAACCTTCCATTTTTCTGGTGCACTGTTTGTTTGTTTTTCTTCTTTGTTGATTTTGCATCCCAGGTATTCAGTTATAACTGCAGCTGTGCTGTACATTAGTTGGTTTGTTTCTTGCAGTGAATTGGTGCTTATACTTGATATTGCAGTATTTGCATCTTTTAATGCTTGTGCTAGCTGTTTCTTTGGAACAAGCTTCAATGCAGGTAGCCTTATTCTGTTGTTTTTGTGCTGTTCTAGATGCTCAGTTATTCTTTGTTTCAATTCTTTTATTTCTTTAGTTAGAGGTTTTGTTCTTCCTGAGGAGAGGTGCCTGGTTTCCAAATGAGAACAGTTGTATATCTCTACTGGATTCTTTCACTGCCAACTCCCCCTGGTTTGCCTCTACATTCTGAATTACTTCTTGTAAGGCTTTGATTTCTTTGCCCTGGGTAAACCTTTGCAGTTCGTCCAATTCTGTTTCTGTAAATACTTTATTTCGTGTTATAAATCGGCGTTGATCTGCTAGTCTCTGTTCTGTTATTTCTGATTCTGGATGTTGTTCTTTCCAGAACTGGTGCATTCGTTTTAGATATCCTCGTCTTGTTGGACTTGATCTGTAGTAACAGATCATTATTTCTTTGTTTTCCATCACTGTGTATCTGCGACGGGTAAACACCTTTTCTTCCAGTAGTTCTGCAGCTGCTGGCCCTGGTTGCTCAGCCAACAGTCCTGAGTCCTGTAACCCATTTTTCACCAGATATCCAGGAACTCCAATATCTAGCGCGGACCTTGTTAACCCGGGCGACGTCCGAGCCGGTATGGCATTCTGAATTTTACGTCTCACATTATTTTTATGGGAGAGTTTGACTCTCCTGCCTGACCAGTAGTATGTTGAACCTCTGGCATAGCTCTCATCTTCCTCAGAGTACACAAGCCCCACAACCACGTCAAGGTAGTGCCTCACTGGGGGATTATTTATTATTATTATTATTATTATTATTATTATTTATTATTATATTATTATTATATTATTATTACGATCATCGCACAGTCAGCCAGATGTTCAGACTGGATTTGGCATTTTGTCTACCTATCGAGTCCTTACCCAGGACCTGGGATAGGCAGATGTGGATGTTTGATGGTATACAGATATCGTCGCAGGATGAAGCAGTTCCTAGTAAGGCCGCCTTTTGCAATTGACTAATAGCGAATTTGTCAATGCCAATGGTGTTCAAGTGGTGCTCCAGTTGTTTTGGGATTGCACCCAAGGAGCCTATTACTATTGGTACTACCCTTGCTTGCTTTTGCCACAGTCTTTCTATTTCTATTTGTAGGTCTTTGTATTTTGTTATCTTCTCCAGTTCTTTCTCTTCTATTCTGCTATCTCCAGGCACTGCCACATCCACTATCCAAACTTTTTTGTCTTTCTTATCGACAATTGTTAAGTCTGGGGTGTTATGTTGCAGGTGCTACAAGATATTATTATTATATTATGATCATCGCACAGTCAGCCAGATGTTCAGACTGGATTTGGCATTTTGTCTACCTATCGAGTCCTTACCCAGGACCTGGGATAGGCAGATGTGGATGTTTGATGGTATTACAGATATCGTAGCAGGATGGAAGCAGTTCCTAGTAAGGCTGCCTTTTGCAATTGACTAATAGCGAATTTGTCAATGCCAATGGTGTTCAAGTGGTGCTCCAGTTGTTTTGGGATTGCACCCAAGGAGCCTATGACTATTGGTACTACCCTTGCTTGCTTTTGCCACAGTCTTTCTACTTTCTATTTGTAGGTCTTTGTATTTTGTTATCTTCTCCAGTTCTTTCTCTCTATTCTGCTGTCTCCAGGCACTGCCACGTCCACTATCCAGACTTTTTTGTCTTTCTTATCGACAATTGTTAAGTCTGGGGTGTTATGTTGCAGGTGCTTGTCTGTTTGAATTCTGAAGTCCCAGAGCAGTTTAATTTTATCATTTTCTATGACTTTCTCTATTTTATGATCCCACCAGTTTTTGCTTACAGGCAAATGATATTTTTTGCAGATCTTCCAATGCACCATTGTTGCTACTTTGTCATGCCGCTGCTTGTAATCAGTCTGTGCAATCTTCTTGCAACAGCTTACCAAGTGGTCCACTGTTTCTTCAGCTTCTTTGCATAGGCGGCACTTACTGTCTGTTGCTGTCTTCTCAATTTTGACTTTGTATGCATTTGTCCTTAAGGCTTGGTCTTGTGCAGCCAGAATTAGTCCCTCGGTCTCTTTCTTCAATTTTCCTGCTCTTAGCCATTGCCAGGTTTTATTATTATCTGCTTTCCCAGCTATTTTTTTCATGTATTGGCCATGTAGTGCTTTGTCTTCCCATGCCTCTATTCTGTTCTTCATTTGGTCTTTCTTGTAGGCCAGTTTGGTCTCTCCAGTAGTTAGTAAGCCTTCCTGATATACTAATTTCAGTGCATCTTCATCATTGTTCTTCAGATATTCTTCCAAAGCCATTTTTTCTTCTTCAACCATCTGATGTACTTGTAGCATTCCACGCCCACCTATTTGCCTTGGTAGATAAAGTCTATCAATGTCACTGCGTGGATGAAGGGCATGATTCATTGTCATTATTTTTCTGGTCTGCCTATCCATTGCTTTTAGTTCTGCTTGAGTCCAGTCCACTATTCCAGCTGTGTACCTAATGACTGGGATTGCCCAGGTGTTGATTGCCTTTATGGTATTTCCTCCATTGAGTTTGGATTTTAAGATCTTCTTCACTCTCTTGATGTATTCACCTCTAATCTTTTTCTTGACTTCAGTGTGCTTGATGTTGTCAGCTTGAAGGATACCCAAGTATTTGTAGTACTCTTCCTCATCCAGACTCTTAATGTTATTTTCGTGGGGCATCTTGATTCCTTCAGTTTTCACTATTTTTCCTTGTTTGATAGTAAGTGTGGCACATTTGTCCAAGCCAAACTCCATTACAATATCTTGGCTATATATACGGACAGTGTTGAGCAGCGATTCTATTTCAGATGATGTTTTTCCATACAGCTTCAGATCATCCATGTAAAGGAGGTGGGATAGTCTGGTAGATGTTTTTGATGTTTGATAGCCATGTCCTGAGTTATTCAGTATTGTTGACAGAGGAAACAGTGCAATAACAAATAGTAATGGTGACAATGAATCTCCTTGAAATATTCCTCTCTTGATATTAACCTCTCCCAGTCTCTCACCATTGATCTGCAACTGTGTCTTCCATTGTGCCATCGATCTTTGCACAAATTTTCTGATGTTTCTACTGACTCCTGTTATTTCTAGGCACTTTATTATCCAATCATGTGGCAGAGAGTCAAATGCCTTTTTGTAGTCAATCCATGCCACATTCAGGTTGGTCTTCCTTCTCTTGCAGTTTTCCAAGATCATTTTGTCTATTAGGAGTTGATCTTTTGTTCCTCTGCTATTGGGGCGGTTTCCTTTCTGCTCAGGTGGAAAGAGATTGTTTTCAACTAGATGCTGTTGTACTGCATCAGCTATCACACCAGTTAGTAATTTGAAAGTTGTTGGTAAGCAGGTAATTGGCCTGTAGTTACCTGGTGTTGCCCCTTTTGCTGGATTTTTCATTATTAGGTAGGTTTTCCCAGTTGTTAGCCACTTTTCAATTTCTCGTCCTTATTCTGTTGTTTTTGTGCTGTTCTAGATGCTCAGTTATTCTTTGTTTCAATTCTTTTATTTCTTTAGTTAGAGGGTTTTGTTCTTCCTGAGGCAGAGGTGCCTGGTTTCCAAATGAGAACAGTTGTATATTTCTGCTAGATTCCTTCACTGCCAACTCCCCCTGGTTAGCCTCTACATTCTGAATTACTTCTGGTAAGGCTTTGATTTCTTTGCCCTGGGTAAACCTTTGCAGTTCGTCCAATTCTGTTTCTGTGAATATTTTGTTTCGTGTTATAAATCGGCGTTGATCTGCTAGTCTCTGTTCTGTTATTTCTGATTCTGGATGTTGTTCTTTCCAGAACTGGTGCATTCGTTTTAGATATCCTCTTCTTGTTGGACTTGATCTGTAGTAACAGATCATTATTTCTTTGTTTTCCATCACTGTGTATCTGCGACGGGTAAACACCTTTTCTTCCAGTAGTTCTGCAGCTGCTGGCCCTGGTTGCTCAGCCAACAGTCCTGAGTCTGTAACCCATTTTTCACCAGATATCCAGGAACTCCGATATCTAGCGCGGACCTTGTTAACCCGGGCGACGTCCGAGCCGGTATGGCATTCTGCAATTTACGTCTCACCATATTTTTTATGGGAGAGACACTCTTTGTCTGACTCCTCTGATGAGACCTGTCCAGTAAGGTTGAACCTCTGGCATAGCTCTCATCTTCCTCAGAGTACACAAGCCCCACAACCACGTCAAGGTAGTGCCTCACTGGGGGTCAAGGTAGTGCCTCACTGGGGGATTATTATTATTATTATTATTATTATTATTATTATTATTATTATTATTATTATTATTATTATTATTTTCTGGAGAATGAATGACTGCAGAGAAAAAAAATGTTTTCAGAAGCTTGTCCCTGCTATCAGATTTCCAAGAGACAGAGTGCAAAAGGTGGGATTTAGAAGACAGAACCCAGCATGAGGTGTTTTCAGTTGTAAAACGTTGAATGTATTTGTTGTTGTTAATTGCGAAGTCGTGTCCGACCCGTCGCGACCCCATGGACAATGTTCCTCCAGGTCTTCCTGTCCTCTACCATCTTCTGGAGTCCATTTAAATTCACTGAATGTATTTACTGATACAGTAAACAGGTGACAGCACTTGAATTTTTCTGACCTTGAAAAATATTAAGTCAGTTAGACATGGTAATATTTGGGTAAAAAAGCACCAGGGAATCCCAGATCTGTGACCAAACTAGGAGAAAGCATCCATGAAAGAAGCAGTGGTGGTCTATTTTCTTATTGCAGAAAAAAAATACTATACAGACATGACTATTTAGGCATCAAGGTAGAAACTCAGAGGGATTATTTAATTTTGTATGGGACACAGTTAATGCATGGTTAGAATATTTTGTGATTTTCTTACTGGGAGTCATTGTTTTCCTTAATGAAGTGATTTATGTCACTCAAAAGTTTTCAGCCCAGTATCTAATGCCATATTTCCTTTAGTCTAACACTAAATATTAGTAACAAGTAAAACATTATATAGCTAAATTTTAAAAAAAATCAGCATGTCTAAGTGGTTAAAATATTACAATTGATCTCTTTGGTTCATATGCTGTTCATTTTTGCTATTGGAATTTTCTAATCATACTATGGGATAAAATATCAATCCCAATTATTCTAATGGGGAAAAATATGCCTTGATATGCCCATGAATTTTTATCTGTTCTGTCAGGTAACAGCAGGGGTCAGTTTAATCATGCTGATAGATGGACATATTGAAAACCTTTACAAAAATCTGGAAAGTTTACCAATGAGATAAAAAAAATTAGAATAATGTCCTCAGTACCTGTCAAAAGAAGTGAGACAGAGACCTGGGAGGGGGGAGAGAAATAAATACAGTACTTAGGATACTGCTGAATATATGCAGCGAGGGCAGTTTCTCAATTTATGTCAATAAAAATGTAACTGTTTTACCCTAATTTCTTTTAAGCAAATGGCTGCTATTAAGTATCCAGTATCTATTTTTAAACCTGTTTTTCCATACTCAGAAAATTCTTTTTATTAATTCAGTAAATTCAAATATATAAAAATCCAACAATTTGAAATTTGGAAACATGAGGTTTCTTGAGATTTGCATTTCTTTGTGTGTGGTACTTTTTCATCAAAACCAAGCTGGCTACAGCTTTCCTCCAAGATGGAATATAGCTTGCAAATGTACCATTTTGAAGATCTTGTTTGAAATCTTCTTAAAAAATAAAACCTGGCTGCTATCTGAAAAGTGTTCCATTTATGTTTCACATCCCTCATGTTATTCAGATCAAGATCATTTGCACATTTACATCACTTTTAATTACAGCACTTTAAGAACATTTACTAATTAAGCTTCAAAAGACCCCTAAGCCTCACAAATGAGGAATATATAGTCATCATGTCACTCACCATTGAAATGAAACCTCTCTGGAGTAGAGTGGAGTACAACAGCTGTTTTGAAATGTACACCAATGCTGCACAACTGTTAGATGAATTCCATTTCCAGCAGAAACTGTTGGGGAACACTGGGTAAATAGAATGTAATTACATGATTTGGAATGTATCCAGGAGACCCAGATTAACATCCTGAGTCTCACAACTGTTTCTGGAAGTTGGCTTTTATGCTGAATAGATTTTGCTTTTCTCTTAGAAAACAGCATGCCTATTCTATAGTCTGCCAATATGAATCAGGATAGCTTTTTCCTGAAATGGGATTCCAAGATAGTTACATCTAAACTCATTTTAAAATATTACACTTGCATTATGTATAAAACACTTTCATACAAAAGAAAAGGGGCATAAACAATAGCCCTGCCATTAATGTTCTTGGTGTCCAACTTTCTGGTGTTGTCTGTAGTTCTTCTCCTTCTCATGTCCTGCTCTGCTATGTCATAGTGGCAGGAGGCAGGGAGTTGTTATAAGGTCATTGTTACAGGGATACATGAGCAAAAAATGCCATATATATATATAAATATATATACTTCCAGCAGAATCACCGACATTACATTGTGCACCCAAAATAAGCAGGCACTACTATCAGGCAACAGCAATAAATAATGTGTTGGAGTAAGTGATCACTTTAATGATAATGGAAAAAGCATTTCATAAAGCAGGAGAAGGAAATGTAAAATCACTTTTGTATTTTACCAACAAACCCACATGATAGCCCCAAAGATGCTTTTGCACAAGGCAACTGGACTTTCTTGTTTTTCTTTGAAGACATTTCACTTTTTATCTAAGAAACTTCTTCAGCTCTGACTGGATGGTGGAGAATGGAAGGATTTATATTCCTTGCACACAGCTGGTCATTTGCGTTCTTTTAGAGAATCATTGAGGCCACCTGGAGGCTTATCTGTGTCATCAGGGTAGTGACAAATGGGTGTGGAGCCTTCTTGGAACTGTTGAAAGGATTGTGTTGTAGACTGGAGATAGATGATGAGATGGACATAATGTCAAACACTATGTATGCAAGTTGTAGTGTATAAAGGGATGCTCAAGAAACCAAGTCAATTAATCATATGATTAGATTTATATCTATTTACACCACAATATTATTAATCATTAGCTTTTTACTTCCCAGATATTCTGTTGCGGTTTTTGACACAATAGAATGTATCAAGGACACATTTTAAAGACATTTTTAAAGTTAATTTTAAATATGTGCATTTCAAAGTGCACATTTTGGATAAAACATACACAAAACAAAATCCAGTTACAGCATTACTTTCAGAAGGTGATCTCAAATGTCAAAATGAGTGCAAAGTTTCAAGTTTTCTTTTAATATCTTTTAATCAGAGGATGCTAAAAAAGAAGAAACAGAAGAAAGAGATGGAGATTCTGATAATATTAAATCATAATAGAACTAGTTTGGTAGAGGTGGTGAAATTGCTGGCCTAGAAACCAGGAGATTGTGAGTTCTACACACCTTTTAGGCATAAAAGCCAGCTGGCTGATTTTGGGCCAGTCACTCAACCCAAGTCACCTCTTAGGGTTGTTGCTGTGGGAAAAATAGAAGGAGGAAAGAGTATTAGTTAGGTTCGCTGCTTAAGTTACTTATAAAATAAATAAAATATATTATAAAACAATAAAATAAAATACTTATAAATCTGGGATAAAAATCTAATAAGTAAATAAAGTCAACATGCTTAAGATCAGGAATGAGATGTTGGAAAGGGCTATAAATAAATTAATGAAACTTTATGTGGTTCTGATTCCCAATACTTTAAAATTGTAAAATCCAGCTGTTTTTCAATCTGTCTCCCTTCTTAGGTGAAACATGTAGAAATAAAAACAAAATATTAAACGTAGAAATACTTTAATATAATCTGCAAAGAGGCCTCAAAAGTTTGCATTTTTTTTAACTATCTTTGAATTGGTCTAGCAGAGGTATTGACATTGAGTGGGTTTGAAATATAAATATTTGTGTGTATAAATGAATAAAGACCTTTAGAAGTTCAAAGTAAAACTTGAATGAATAAACGAATGATATACAAGTAGTCCTCAACTTACAGCCGTTCATTTAGTGACTATTCAAAGTTATAACTGCACTGAAAAAAGTGACATAACTATTTCTCACACTTACGACCATTGAAGTATCCTATGGTCATGTGATCAAAATTCAGAGGGTTGGCAACTGACTCATATTTAAGACAGTTGCAGTGTCCCAGGGTCATGTGATCTTTTTTTGTGAACTTCTGACAAGCAAAGTCAATAGAGAAGCCAGATTCATCTATTAACAGTGTTACTAAACACCTGCTGTGATTAACTTAACAACTGTGACAACAAAGGTATAAAATGGGGGGAAAATTAATTAACAAATGTTTCACTTAGTAACAGAAATTTTGGGCTCAGTCGTGGCCGTAAGTTGTGCAACATACAAAAGTGATATTGTAGGCTGAGTAAATGTGTATACCTAATTTTTATGAAAATTCTAATTTAGTAGGTAGCTGGTGTATAGTTTATTATACTTTTATTTCTTTAAAAAATGGCTTAACATACATAATAGATACTATTATGGTAATAATAATTTCATTATTGCTGTGAGTTTAGACCTGGCTGTCACTTCTAAAGTCAGATTATTAAGTCCTGCATTCAGTCCTAGCCAGATTTTATGAGCAGACACACAACCTTTTTTTTAAGTGTTCTGCACACATGTGTGGTCTCCTTAGGCCATAAATATACATTCAAGATTGTTAAAGAACTACTCACCTGGATTGACCATTTACACAAGCTAAGAGTGGAAAATGTTCAACCAACAGATCATCTGTGTTGCAAAACATTTGGATATGGCCTACAATGTCTTGGGTAAAATCCACATAAGACTATAGACAAAGGTATACAAGATTCTAATACTGGCCATACTATGAATTCTTGAAAGACAGGAGGATATCAGCAGTTTTATGGTATCAACAGATTATCTCTTTTTTAAGCAATCACTTGCACATGTTTCATTTTTGTCAGAGTTGCTACAGATTGAGGTGCATAGTCCATAACCACAGGGCACTTTTATCCATCATTCATATCAAGATCAGCAACTCTGTTGTTCATATGAAGTTAGAATAACTTCCTCCACTGTACTACATTATTGTACAATTGCTCATACTGAATTTCATTTGACATTTTCATGTCTGTTCCCTATTTGGAGGCATATTTTTGGAACTTTTGCTTATACTTTTTATTTTAATCACCTGAAATTATTTGATTTTATCACCAAAATAATGGCATTTTTCATCCCCATCTCTGAACAAATTGCATTGTACCCTTCCTAATATAGAGGTCACCACAGCAAGAACTCTCATTTATTCTTATTCACTCTTTTCCTACACCATAAAACCTCTGCTTTTTCTAAGTCTTTTATCAAAATAAGAATGGGGATAAAAATGAACAGAATTAATATTTTTATACTTAGGGATAAATCACATGCTTTATTCTTGTCATTTGTTCTGTAGGTTCTAATTTAATTTATTTCTTTAAATGTAATGAGAAATATGAATTCACACACCCAAAAAATTCTTTTCCTCGAAAAGTACCTAGTTTTTATAGATAAAATATGTTTCCTCACAAGGTTACTCAAACTATTTTCACTTGTTTTCTAGCACTTATTTATCACTTTCAATTGAATATCAAAGACATCCAAAATGTGTCACATAGCATGCTACATATTTTCTCTTTTCAGTTATCAGGTTCCTATGTGTTACTTATCCATGTTCTTTTAATTTAAGCATGGCATTAACATTCACAGCTGTTTCAAGTGGAACATAAAGTCAATTGAGAGGACAGATTTGTGGTATTTTGCAGAGAATTTCTAACAATCAACTATCATCATACCATCTTCTCGCACTTGATATAAATAGTTTGCCTTCAGCACATGAACCATTTCTTAAAAATAATGATGATTACATTGAAGAAAGCATCATGTGTTTTTCAAAATAATGTGGGATGTTTTCCAATTGAAATATGAGAGTACATCTCACTTGAGCCAAGGCGTTTGTTGCTATGGGGAAAAACCGATAGTGTCATTTGATACTGTTAGATTTGCAGTTAGATTCAGGAATAAGGAGTAGTGTGTTCCTGGAAAGGAATGTTCATGAACAGTGGGAGAAGAAAAAGATGTTCCCTCATTTGTTATAGTACAGTCTCATATTTTCTTCTCAGTTTTTTGCAACCACTTCCTTAGACATCATAAACACTTTAATTGTTCTTATCTTTCATTCAAAAATTCAAACTTTATGGTCTAAGAAGCTAAATATATAATATGAGGTGAGTTATATAGATGTCGGTTTGCAAAGATATAAAAACAATGAGATTAATTTTTAAAATGTAATTCCAATTTATAAGCTTACTTGTGGAAAAAAAGGTAAAAAGACATAATGGAACTCTTTAAAGTTAAGATTTGTCTAGAAAAAGATTTGCAGCACCGCTTTAGCAATATCCATTCAAAATTTTCTCTCTCTTTCAAGATGGTGACTGGACGAATTATTTGCTGAGAGTGACTATAGTCAGTGATGGTGTGTCAATGGAATATTGAATGGCAGTAGGCATACCAAATCAAGCTTTGACAGTTTAGTGGAGAGCTGGGATTAGAACTGAGGCAAGATTATTTTTTCAAGATGGCAACAAGAGCAGATATTATGTAGTGCAGGCTTTTCATTTTATTGGGTTTTGTAAGTTGAAGATGGTAATAGAGGAGGTGTTTATATCTGGAGGTCATCTGTATTGGTAGCTGGTGTTCCTCCAGACTGGTTTTACAGGGGGAACTGAACTGATCCAAGCCAGCATCTGTTCAATCCCTAATCTTGTCTTTGTTCGATATAGGAGAGAGAGAGACATGCATGGTAACTCTTTTCACAGATTGCTATCAATGGCAGAAATTATGTTGGGCTTGCCTGAAAGATTGCAGGGATATTATGCCTCTCAGCATTCTGCTAAAGGCATGCTGGTGTCTGGCTGCTCAGTGTGGCAGAAGTGGAGCATTTGGCAGCAATGTCGAGCAACTTGACAGCAGTAGAGGCATGTGGCTGCTTGGCAGCATTTTACAGTATGATGATGCTTTCCTGCTTGGAAGTGGCTCTTGGCAACAGCAGAGGCTTGGTGCCTGTCAATATTATTTTGAGGATGGGCATCAGGGCTGCGTGTGGCTTCAGAGGTAAGAGTTTGCTGGTCCTAGTATTGCTGGGTTATATCGATCAACATGGGATATGGCTCATCAGCATGCTCATGATTGTATATTTTGAATACAGGTCAATCAAATGGTGCTGTTGAGATCTTGTCTCAGTGCTTGAGGTTGTTGGTATTAGATGGGCAGAAGGAAGTTTAAACTCAACTTGGACAAGAATGAGTGGCTTTGTATTCCTGGTTCTTCCAGAGTTATGGATTTTCCATCTTTAGTTCATAACAGAGTCTTCCCTATTTATTTTCTTAGCAGAACTAGTGTGCAATTTGGCGATCCTTCTGGATTCACAGCTGGATTCATCAGGTATGCCAAGTGAACTTTCCCTAGATCAAGAGTGCATTTTCAGTCACTTATGTCTTGGTTACCTCTTATTTGTACTATTTCAATACGCTATACATGGGCCAGTCCTTGAAGACATGAAAGCTACAATGGTCCAGAATGCAGACTGTGAACAGTTGTGACAGCACATTAATATCCTGTAGCATATCTCCTGCATCAGCTGCACTGTTTACTGGTAAGTTTTTGCAATATCACCTATAAGCCCTTCATAGCATAAAGTCTACCTTTCTAAGGGATGACCTGTCTCTCATTGTCTCTGCCTGTCTAGTAAGTCCTGACACATTTCAAGTCCTGTTTGAAAGAAATATTATCTGATGGGACTCAGAAGGTGAATCTTCTCTTTTAGAGTACTTGCTTGCCCTTTGCAATAATATTCCCATCCCACTCCTAAGTTTGAGTTGCCTCAAACTTGCTATTATTTAAATGGGTCCTGAAGATGACTTGTCTCCAGCCACAGATTAGGTGAGATTTATGCTCGTGACTGGATTTGTGTTAATGTGCTGGGTACTGTTCTCCGTTATTTTATCTTTTATTGCATTTGGTTTTTATTTGGCACAATTGAGAATCATTGTGAAAGCATAACACTTTTACAGTGGCCAACTACTTGTAGGATAATGAATTGTGAGTAGACATAAATAGGGAAAAAAATCACACTAATCTATTGGAAAAAAGGGATGGTGGAATTAGATCAAATATTTGCCTATAGATGTAGGAAGATACAGGATTATTTGATGGGAGGAGTTTTAATTATTAAATAGAAAAATAGCACACCTAAAATAAATGCCAATGATAAGCTTCGAAATCTGAAAAAATCCACTGTTCTCAACAGCAATTGTATGTCAAACAATGAAAATCTCAAAGGATGTCCCTGACAAAGACAGTTATTTAATAGTCTATAAATTAACTTGAAATAATATGAAAGAATACAAAGATTTCTTAAAATAGAAATCAGCCTTGGAGTAAAATTCTTATCACATTAATTTTATCCCAAATGCTCAAAGGAATTATTCTGGCCCATTTGCCTACTTTTTCTTTAATGTGCATTAAAGTAGGGGGATAAATTAAAATTTGCTAGTTCAGAAAGTTTTCCAGAAATTTTAATAACAAGAGAAACAAAATAATAAAGAAACAACCTAAACTCAAATTCTTAGAAGGGTCAGAATTATTTCAGGTTTCAACCCATTTACTCTATTGTGGAGAATAACTAGACACGGTACCAACTCCTGCATTAGCAAAATGAAATAAACGATTCTGGTTTATTTAAATGTTTGTCATCCTCTGCCTACAGTTGTGGTTCATGTACTCAGATACCTTTAACATTCTAATGGCATAAACAAGAAGTTCTAACTCACAATTAAAGAGAAAAGAAGATGTCATGTCCATCCACTAGAAATCTAAAATAAAAAATGAAATAAGCCTTGCAATTTTAGTCTAAACTGCACAACCCATGGCTGGAAATACAATCTACAATCTACAGGCCAAGGTAACTGTTAAAATCACCAATAGGTACTGAGGGATTAGTCTTACAGTTTAAGTACACAAAATATTTGCCAAACTGGGTAATATAAATCTCTCTGGAAATAAGAGTAAAGCTGTGTTTGAAAAACATTCAGAATATACCTACAATAAAATAAGGATAATGAAAACAAGAAACAATTTATCACAGGTGTGTGAACTTCTATGAAGACAATCACAACCAGATTTCTAGAGGGTTATAAATGATGTTCAATGCTGCAGTGGTATTACATTGGGGTAGAGCCAAATTTTTCTCATCCATCTTTCAATCGTTCTGAGGATCTTTTGGGGAGATCCACATGCTGATTAGCTGGAATGGAAGGGAAGGCAAGCAACTATAATGCTCCTCCTTACAACCCTCCACATCTTTTATAATTGCCTGAAATTGCAGTGCAGAAATTCTGCCTTTTTCCCACTGAACCTCGGCATTGTGGTGCCAGAATGCTGGGAAGAGAGTCAAAAGTAGGTTACTGAGATTGCCAAGCATTGTTTTTATAACAATCAATCAGAAATCTACCAGGACCTTCTCCAATTTTATAGATCTGTAGCAAATATTTGATCACAATGTATGAATCCCAGTTTAGTAGCAATTTAGTTCTTAGCTTAATTAGGAAAAAGGAAAATGAATTGAGAAACAGGCCAGCCAATTTTATTTATTTTTATTTTATTTATTTATTCTGGTGAAACTAAATTTGCATAAACAAATGAACGAGTCCTCAAACTGTAGTTAGTGATTATTAGAAAAATGCAATATAAATTTTAGAATATAAAAATGCATATATCTATACACAGGTTTGCAACATTCAATGTACTAAATATAAAGGAAATATGCAAATGAAATGGACACTTTTGTCCTTTTTTGTACTTAAATATCTAATAATAAAATATACTAAAAGTGGTACAAACTATATAGAGATTAAGAAAGACATTTCTGTGTACACGCACAGTTAGTGCAAAGCAAATTGTATCCTAATACACAATAGTGCTAAATCTTTCAGACAGGAAGACTGCACACATTAAGCATTTTTGAAAAACAGTATATAAATCAATGAAGAATATGTAAAAGGTAACAGATCACAGGAGACGTCTCTGACAATGGTCTGAATTAAAACCCTGTATGGCTTTATGAAATATCCCACTTTATGGCCATGAAATCAACTCACTTCTGCAACAAAAAAGATATTGAGAGGTTATTGACTATTGGCAATTTTTATATTGGATCCTCTTGAAGTTAGTTAACACAGCTGTTCCTGTAATTTCGACACATAGGGGAAATCCACATGCTCATTCTCTCAAAACTCACACTTCTGTCTGTGCAGCATGAAGGTCTGCAGTTACTACACTCGGTGGTGATATAAAACATCCAGAAAGTCTGGCTCAAGATCTAGAGAAACTTATTTTTTTTTCTTCAACCACCATCTGTTCTTTTTTATTTACCTGCATTTTGGTGTTTCTGTATTCAAGGAGGCAATGTGTTTTGTGAATGCTAGCAAATATGTGCAGTTAAAGAACTGTAACCATTTATTACACTCTTGTAAATTAAATGTAGTATATGTAGAAAGAAGGGCAGAGAGAAGGGCAGAGATGTTTAAATTGTTTTTTGGGAATTTCCCACTGCTGTGCGATGAAGTTTCACTGAATCATTTTATGCATGCTTTGTCTTCTACAAGGGTGCACCCAAGCAAGATTTTTTTCCAAACTGAAAAGGAAAAGTATATTCGTGTAAAGATATGAAGAATCAACACAATACATATCCTTCTGAGACACAAAGGCTGAGGTTTTATGCTAACCTTTTCCATTCTTCAGTATGTCTTTATTTCTTCTTATTATTAGAAAGTTTGTTTCACCTTATTTTCTTTTTTATTACGCAGTTATTAGATATAACCCATCTTCACATTTTCTCCCAAAATATTTCTAGATAATGGTTACATGAACAGCCAACTACATTTGTTTGACCCCCTTCAAGGGTGTAATATTTGGTTTTCCTCACAGTCTTGTCTTAATTTCACTTTCCTGGCTTTAGCACAGGATGAGTTATGGTGCTTCTCTTGTGCTCAAAAGGATGTGTAGGCAGGTATACTGAGATTTATGATTTTACAACAGCTAGACCATATGACATTCATACTCATATAACATTCACACACAGTGTACGGGAGCAGCCAAAAAAGCTAATACAATTCTTGGTTGTATAAACAGAGGCATAGAATCAAAATCACATGAACTATTAGTACCATTTTATAGAACTTATTAAGACCACATCTGGAATACTGCATCCAGTTTTGTTCACCACATTACAAAAAAAGATGTTGAGACTTTTGAAAAAGTGAAAGACTTTACTGATATATTTTAGAAGACGATTCCTAAATTATTGGGAAAGATAGAACAATACAGAGAAATGGAAGGACTGAAAATAAACAGAGAAAAAACCAAAGTAATAGTTAAAAATCTTACAGATAAACAAAAAAACCCCAAGTGTCGGCAAAAACAGAATTGCAAATAGTTAAAAAGGTCAAATATCTGGGAATATATTTAACAGCAAAATGTTCAACATTAAAAGAAGATAATTATATGAAACTATTGAATCAAATAAGACTGGATTTGGAAAAATGGAAAAACTTGCAATTGTCAATATTAGGAAGAATTGCTACAGTGAAAATGAACATACTATCAAAAATCTTATTCTTAAACAATACCTATAAAACTTGAGAAAAAAATTCTTTGAAGACTTAAATTTATTAATCTTGAAATTTATTTGGCAAGGAAAGAAAGATAGAATTAAGATGAAAATGTTACAAGATGCCAAGGAAAATGGAGGTCTTGGTTTACCAGAGTGGGTTTTATACTATAAAGCATTTGCATTAATATCAGTAAAAGAATGGATAACTCTTAGAAATAAAAGGCTGTTATATCTGGAGGGACATGATTTACAATTGAGGTGGTGCGCTTTTTTATGGTACAGAAAAAATAAAGTTCATAAATATTTCCAAAATCACTATATAAGAAATGCATTATTAACAACATGGGGAAAAATAAAATGTAAAATATATTTGAAAATTCCAGGGTGGTTGTCAACAATGAAAGCATTTGTATACCCAAATTTAGTGAACTTTGAAAAAATCTGGACATATAGAGATATTCTAAACTCTGAAGGGAATTTAAAATCTAAACAAGAAATGGAAAATCAGGGTATCAATTTATCATGATGGGCACATTTACAAATGCAAGCTGATATAGTAAAGATGTTAAACTGTATGGATTTTATAAGGAACAAACTGTGTTTGATAAGACATTGTTAACTTAAAACTAATTAAGAAAATGTATAATTTTCTATTAACTTTGAAAATGGAAAGCGAACAAGTTAAAGAAACAATGATAAGATGGGCGAAAAATTTTGGATACAATATAGAATTAGAAAAATGGCAAAATTTAAGGGAAAGAAATTACAAACTGATAACGTCAACTTCCTACAAAGAAAATTTATATAAAATGTTTTATAGATGGCACTTGCCACCAGCAAGACTAGCAAAAATATTCAAAAACATGTCAGATAGATGTTGGAAATGTAAACGTAAGTCAGGCACTTATTTGTGGACTTGTTTGGTGGACTTGTGGCAAAGTAAATAGTTATTGGGAAAAGATACATGCCGGGCTAGAAAAGATGTTGGAAGAACATGTAAATTTTAAACCTGAATTTTTTTATTAGGTATAATGCCAGAAAAGACTAATAAACAATATATTTGATTTTGCATGTCACAACAGTGGCAAGAATTATATTTGCGCAATACTGGAAAAATGAAGGAATACCATCAGATGAAGAAATAATAAAAAAAAAACTAGAATGCGCAGAGATGGATAGACTGACTATAAAACTGAAAGAAAAAAGAAGAAACGGAATATTATCAAACTTGGGACTTATTTTATCGATGGCTAGAGGAAAGAATAAAGGATTAGGAATTTATTTATTTATTTATTTATTTATTTATTTATTTATTTATTTATTTATTTATTTATTTATTTATGAGACTTATATACCGCTTTAAGTGCAAGCACTCTCTAAGCGGTGTACACCAGTAAGCAATGTATATATATATTTACATTGCCCCAACAATCTGGGTCCTCATTTTACCTACCCCGGAAGGATGGAAGGCTGAGTCAACCTTGAGCCGGTGAGATTTGAACTGCTGACCTGCTGAACACAGTCAGTTAAAGTGGCCTGCAGTACTGCACTCTAACTGCTGCGCCACCTCACCTTAAATAGGTATTAGCGAATGTAAACTCAGACAGCACATTTGTTGAAAAATTATTACTGAATGTATGGAAAAAAAAACAATAAAAACTTTTACCAAAAAAAAGAATAGGGAGTTTGTCATTAATAATAAATAATAATAAATCCTTTATTGTCAAAGCACAACATGTGTACAATGAGATTGGCTGAGCTTCCCATCGTGCACCCTCCATCACAACTCACAATGACAGTAAACACACAGTCTTATTGCACCATGTGAACTTATTGCACAACGCCCCGGCCCCGTAAGTCTGTATACATGGAATTATTTTCCATTCCGGAGTCTGACAGCCGATGCGTAGAAACTGTTCTTCAGCCTGTTGGTGCGGCTGGCTATGCTTCTATATCTTCTACCCGATGGTAGGAGAGTAAAGAAGTGCTGACCAGGGTATGAGTTTCTCACTCTTCTAAGGCAGTGGGCCCTAGTGATGGTGTCTAGTGGTATCAGGGGACAGCCCATGATGTTTTGTGCTGTGCTCACCATCCTTTGTAGTGTCTTTCTATCCGCAGCTGTCAAGCCAGCATACCATACCATAATGCAATGTGAAAGGACGCTTTCTATGGTGGACCAGTAAAAGAAGGTCATCAGTCATTGTTTCACTTTGTTCTTTTGCAAGACCCTAAGGAAGTGGAGTCTCTGTTGGGCCTTTCTGGTCATCTGGGCCTTTCTGGTCATCTGTTGATTTTCCAGGTGTGATCTTCACTGAGATAGACTCCCAGGAATTTAAAGGAGGAAACTGTCTCCACACGCCCCCTCCCCGATGTAAAGTGAGGTGGTTCCTCTCTTTTCTTCCAGAAGTCTAACACCATCTTTTTTGTCTTGCCAATGTTCAGGTGCAAGTTGTTTCTAGGCACCATGAGGATAGTCCCCCCTGCATGCTGTTTCATCTACACCTTCAGTAAGACCCAATATGAACTTAATGATCGCAGTGGATTCATCAGATGATACACAATCATGTGTATACAGTGAATACAGGTAGGGACTGAGCCCACAGCCTGTGGCGAGCCAGTGCAAAGCTTCAGGGAAGTCGATTGAAAATATTGTTTGCAGAAAAATAAAAGCCAATGATTTTCTTACAATGAAAATGTTGATAATTATGAATTAGGAGTTAACATTCTTTAAATTAAAAGAAAACAACAACAATGATATATCTTCTTTTTCTCCTTCCAGTTCATTTCTCAGGACAGAACATTATTATCCTAATTTATATGGGAATAAAGAATAAGCTTGAATTTTTTTAAAAAAAAACAAAGTTCTCTGTCCAGGGATTCCAGCTGAGATTTCAAAAGAGAAAAGGCAAAGAGATTTGTCTGTTTGATTGGGGAGGTAGATTTAATGTCATATTTCATCATTGCAGTATTAAAGTGGAAAAAGGCTTTTAAGCGTTTTTGTTATCGTTACTGATTTTATTTCATAATAGATGTATATTAGAGCTCCTAAGTTAGGCTGTTGAGACCCAGGGAAAAGAAAAGAGAAAAAATTAAACAAATATACCCTCCATTTATCTTTTTTCTTGCTACAGCTTTAGTATCACTACTTGTTGTGTCAGATTTTTGAGAGTTTACTTTCCTCCAGTGGTGGGATTCAAATAATTCTCTGTGTGGATGCCACTTCCGGAAGTCCATTTTGGGCCTGGGCAACAAAAAATTAGCTATCGGTTCTGCCGAAGTGGTGCGAACTGGCTGAATCTCACCACTGCTTCCGTCTCCTGCTGCTTGTCAATAGTTAGTATCATATATTCACAATTTTATTTACAAATATAAATGTTGCTAATCTATGCAAAAAATACATATACTTATTTATAGCTCCAAAGATCTCCAGTAATAAAATCTAAACTGTTGTATGAATAAATGATTTCTGCAATCTTACCTTCTGGCATTGTATCTTTAGATCTCAGTACTACCTTAGACATACAGAGTTGAAAAGAAAATAATCTCAGAAGGTTTAGACTTTACATTGAGCATACAAAAATTTATTCTGTAGCCATTTGGAAGTTCTATGAGTCATATGTCACTTTAAAAGACCCTAGTAATATGCCATATCTGATAATGTTCCATTTAAACAGTGCTGCTCTATTACCCAGGAAGCATATTTTCTGATTTAGCTTTATTTAAATTTGTTTCTTTCCCCCAAACAGTGGATTAGTTCAGCAATACTATGACATAGTTCCAAAATAAATATGGTGCCTTTCTATGACGTCTGTTACACAACTGGCATGATAGCATCATGTTGTTGTAAATTAAATGGTTATGAACAACTGATACTTGAAAGTAGAAACTATCTGTAATGGACATTGAACTGTGAAAGTTGCTTGCCTTTTTATTTCACAAATCTTCTGCATGTAATATGCATGTCCTTGGATAGCATAGCTAAAGGTAATGTAACATAGGTCTCCACCCAGAACAACAATAACAGAAAGGAAATCCTCATGGATCACCACTTAAGGGTGAGCCAGCAGTGTGTGCTGCAGCTGCCAAAGAAGCTAATTCAGTTGTAGGCTGAATTAACAGAGGGATAGCATCAAGATCACAAGAAGTGATAGTACAGCTTCATACTGCACTAGTGAGGTCACACTTGGAATTTTGTATCCAGTTCTTGTCAAGATGATATAAAAAAGATGCTACAATCCTAGAAAGAGTACAGAGAAGTTGGAGTAAGGGGTCTTCAAACCTGACCCTTTTATGATTTGTGGACTTCAACTCCCAGAATTCCTCAGCTAGCATGCCTGGCTGAGGAATTCTGGGAGTTTGTCCACAAGTCATAAAAGGGCCAAGTTTGAAGACCCCTGAAATAAGATGATAGGGGACCTAAAATAAATCTTAAAAGGAACTGTTAAAAAAAAACCAGGGATTAAGGGTGATATGATAGTTTTCTTCTGGTATATGTTGGGCTGCCACAGAGAGATGAGGATTGGATTCTTGTCCAAAGGCCTGAGGACAAGAAGCAATGGGCAGAAACTACCTAAACTGAGATCCCACCTGGAACTAAGAAGAAACTTTCCTGACAGTAAGATCAATTAACCAATGGAATATATTATCTTCTGGAATTGCGAGTGCTCCATCTGTGGAGGTTTTCAGGAAAGGCTTGTGCACCAAACATTTGTCTGGAATGATATAAGGCAAGGGTGTCAAACTGCTGACCCACAGGCTGTACACATCATGAGGAAACCACGCCCACCCCTTTGCCAGCAATGGGGAAAAAGTTCCGATACATCACGTGACATCACGTGAGGTCCCAAGTTTGACATGTCTGATATAAGGTTTCTTGCCAGGGGCAGCAGCTTAGACTAGAAGACCTCCAAGCCCCATGAGTCTATGAAATGCTTTCTGACATTGTTCAAAATGTAATTTTTGGCCTGCCTCCATACACGAATAGGAAATATTTGAGAAGAAATGATATGAAAGATAAATTGGGAAGCTAATCAGTTAAATAAATTAACAGAAAACAAAACTATTGTCGAAGACTGAATTCGAATTATTGTTTATTTAATGATTATTAGTCATAACCGTGAATAATGAACACCATTTATTAGAAGTGGAATTTCCATGGAATGAGTAAGTAGGAAAATGGCCAAATAATGAAATGAAGATTATTATAATGTGAATACTTTACAGATTATCAGTATTATGTGAAATTTAGAATATAAGTTATCATATTTACCTGTAATGAAGACTAGTGTTTTGAGACTATGGTAAGGAAAGCTATGATTTTTTTTTTCCTTGTAGTCTTTCTTGTAAAGGGAGAAGCATAGCATAGTATCTTAAATTCAGAATTATCCTCTTTTGGATAAATACTCAATTATTCTGAAGCTGACTTATGTTTAACCTGCATTTTACATGCTAAGATAATATTAGGTAAAAATTTAATAAGACGTAATGAGAAAAAGAAATGTATGAACCTATTTGCAAAATCTTCTCACTTTATTTTTATCTGATCCTGGGATTTGTATTCCTGCCAACTGAGAATATAACTCAGTGATAATTTGTTTTACAGTTTCAGATATATCTTAGGAAAAAATTATTTAATTCTTTTTGCTCTCGAGTACCTATGGAAGCAAAATAATGCTTTCTGATAATTAGTATTTATGAAGCTTTGAAAACCATAGCAGTACTAATCTGACTTATCGCCTTTTTGTACTTATGCTTAGAATGCACGTAGGTGATGCCAGGAACATTTTCCATCAGAGGAAGCCTTCTAGGTTAGTGAAAAATAGAAAAGGTTATAAAGTGAATACAAGAGAGTATGTGTTTACAACAATCCCGCTCCAGCAGATTTCACATATACCTTATTTATTTATTCATCCCAGTATTTATAATGTTGTCTTAGAAAAAATGCCTTCCAATATAGAAGATATAGAAAATATACTGTTTACAATTAAAATAATGATTGAAACAGTGGAAATCTGGCTTACTGAAAATACTTTAAAAAAGACCGAAATGGAAAAGAACTTAAATTCCATTCTTTAAGTTGCATGTCTACATATCTTTAGGGAAAGGATATAGAGCAGCCACCAAAAATGACATCTAAGAAGTACTTTTACAGCCATGCTTAAAATCCAAAACTTTAAAGGATACAGAGAGTCATCAAATGACTTTGTCACACACTACAGTAGTCCTCGACTTACGATCCCCACTGAGCTCCAAAATTCTGTTACTAAGCAAAACATTTGTTAAGTGAAGTTTGTCTCATTTTATGACCTTTATTCCCACAGTTGTTAAGTGAATCACTGCAGATGTTAAGTTAGTAAGTTGCTAAATGAATCTGGTTTCCCTATAGACTTTGCTTGTCAGAAAGTCACAAAAAGGTGATCACATGACTCTGGGACACTGCAACTATCATAAATTTGAATAGTTGCCAAATATCCAAATTTTGATCACATAACTATGGGGAAGCTGCAATGGTCGCAAGTGTGAAAAATAGTCATAATTCACTCTTTTTTCAGTGCCATTGTAACTTTGAACAGTCACTAAATGAACTGCTGTAAGTCATGGACTACATGTATGCACTACTTTAAGTATTGGAGATAGATTTTAACTTGGGTCAGGAACAAATAGGCAGCCAATGCATCTGGTGCTATATATACAGGTATATGTTAAATGGGCTGACTAACTGCCACAACAAGCTTCTAGGTGATTATATTTTGTATCAGGTATTATTTCTGATCTAGCTCTGTAGGCAGCCCAGTATACAAAAAAATGATCCTAAATATAATTGAGATGTGAATGATTAATCCATGCACTGTATATTTTCTACATAACTGCTGGCAAACTAGCATAAGCTGGTAAAATAGATTTCTGGCACAGATGCCTCTTGAGCTTCTGTAAATAGCATTGAGGCCTAAGCCCATGCATGTGACCTTTTAAGAAAAGCATAGGTTATCTCAAGAAGGCTGGAATTTTTAATCCAAATTGTCACAGTTCTCATTTAATGGCACTTTTGTCTTACTTAATTTCAACTTGTTTATCATAAGTAATGAGAAAAGGAAGGAAGAAAGGAAGGAAGGAAGGAAGGAAGGAAGGAAGGAAGGAAGGAAGGAAGGAAGGAAGGAAGGAAGGAAGGAAGGAAGATCCACATGCTAATGTCTCAGTAAATCAAATTTCCGCATACTTTCTGCAAATGCTTCAAGCGGGTATTGAAATGAACAGAATATTGTAGATCAGATTGATGATCCTCCATATCAACTGCTTTCTGCAGTTGATACGTATTGGAACCACCATAAATTCTAGTTTCTTACAAATTATAATAACCAAATTTTCATTAATAAACAGTTATCATCATTAAGTCCAGTTTGTGACTTCAGTCAGTAGGAAACATAAGGCCTACAGAAGTGATGTATGTAAACCTCTCCTTGTTTACTAGATCAGACTGCATGAGTCAAACCTCTTAAAATATTAACAACCTTTATAAAGCTCTGCAATTTGGTCACCATAAATATCTGTTTTATTGAAAAACAATGCATTAAGCAACCAATGAAGAGAACTGAAATTGCTTAAAGGGAAAAAAAATCCTGGGCAATTTGAGAGATGGGAATCATCCCAGAAAATATTTTTAAGATCTCAAAGATTTCCTTTTGTCCTTAAAATATTCGTAACAATTTTGGGAGTTTGAAGTCCACACATCTACATGCTGCCAAGGTTGAAAAACACTGAATTAGACTCACCCAGTTCTTTTTTTTGCAGGAAATATAGTGAATTATGTGGAGAGATGTTGCTTCTGCATAGATGCAGTCTCCAAATAAACTGGATCTGAACATTCATATTTCATGCCCCATAACTGAGCCCAAAATTTCTGTTGCTAAGCAAAACAGTTGTTAAGTGAATTTTTGCCCCATTTTACGATGCTTCAATGATTATGTGAAAAAAGATCATAAGTCACTTTTGTATTGTAACTTCAAATAGTCACTAAATGAACTGTTGTAAATTGAAGACCACTTATAACAGCAGTCAAGTTATAAGTATGTTGTTTCAGTTTCTCTGTAGATATAGATGTATATTTATCTGATAGCACTTAAAATCCATAGCAAAATATATAAGGTAGATACATATTCTTTCAAAGTTTAGATCAAAACAATTAAATAAGGCTGACTGATGACCAATTATACAGCCCAAAAGTGTGCATATGCATATGAAGAAACAGGTGGGAAGCTTACCTGTGGGATTTTGTGAATATTTGTAAGGAGTTATCTCCACCTGTTTAGAAATATGATAAAAGAATTAAATACCTAATTCCTCTGAGACTGCAAGCAGCAGTAGAACTTCTTTATTCAGCTGACCTTTAAACTATGTAGATAATTCATATTACAGAATAAAACTGCTGTGCTTTTTAAAAAGCACAGTGGGAAAAATGAATTGATCAAGCTACATTGTTGGTGTGTGTTCTCTACTTGTCTGTCTGTGTTACATATCATAGGCAGGCAAAAGCAAGGTTAGTACCAAATAACTAAGTTCAAAATGTAGCTGAAGAGATCAAGCGTCTATTCTGTTGCTGCTGGTCTATGAACAAAACTTGAATGAGGCTGACAGGATTAAGCACCTTTCTAACTTGCCAACCTTAGGTAGCAGATAAAGGAGTTAAAGTGTGAGAAAACTAAGAATTGCTCTGACTCATTCACATGAGCCACTGGTAAGTCTCAATATTTATATTTATATTAGTTATTTATTGAAAATTTAAATTACAGTAATGCAAACTAATATAAACCAAAATCAGAGAGAGAAAGGAAAGTAAAAAAAAAAAGAAAAACAGAAAAGAAGAAAAGGGAAAGAGTGGAATAAAGAAAAACAAAACATCTTCAGTCTTTACTGCACTCTTCATGTGGACGGTATTTAGCTCACCATGCCTCTACCAGAAGTCCAAGAGGAGAAAGAGAGAGAGAGAGAGAGAGAGAGAGAGATCACTCAAAATACAGAGAAATTTTTTAAAACCAAGGCATGGATCTATGTATGGATATAGTGGAAACAAGAATTATTTTTATGTAGAGATATAGCAAATGTCAGTGTAATTTAGTTTTAATTGGATTTATCTCCAGCACCTTAGCTACAGCCTGCCTTGTATTTTTAAAGTTTGTTCCCTCCTCAATAATCTTCATGCTTCTCTTCTGCTTTTTCAGAGATTTGCACACATGGATGCCTTACCACACTATCACCTTTGATATTAAAATAGACCTTTTTTCTTTATTCTCCCTACAATACTATCCAATGCTACAATAATCAAACAAAAGGGAAATGATTGTTCTTTCATTCCTTTTATAGCCCATGGAAACTTTGTATGAAGGAAGAACTGATAGTTCAGCTTCACATAAATATTTCTATCTTGAAACTTGAAAATGTGTTTTAAAAATAAAAGGGATAAAAAATTTCCTATCTAGTATTCTAGAAAGTTGGGCAAGCAAGGGAAGCTTCCACAACCTAAACAGAAACCAAAAAAATACCACAAAATTGTCAAGAGGCTGAGTACCGGGTCTTTAACAGTCTACTGAAATCAGTGGGCTTCTTCCATGCAATGGTTAGTTAAGCCTAACATATCTCATGTTGGTTAAGTATAATATAGGAAGATCAGGCTTAGGGGCAAAGGTAGTAGTATTGTTCTTGAGCTGTGTGGCATTCACTGTAAATGGTTGTAATATTCTAGAACATGGATGTCAAACTCACTGTGTCATGTGACGTGTCACAACATATCATAACTTTTTTTGCATTGTATGACATGGGGTGGGTATAGTATCCGCATGATGGAACTGGCCCAAGGGCTGGCAATTTCATACCCGTTCTAGAATATAACATTGTAGATTCAACAATACAGTTGTGATACTGCAGAATTGGACACATGATACTTTAAATACCACTGCTAAGCAAATGCATCAGAATTGTCAGATTATTCACAGCTGAACTGCCTAACAATGTTATTTGCCAAAACTGGACATAACTCCATTTTTATCTTAGATGCAGAACGGAATAATGATGGGGAGGTTGAAGAAAAATGATGATCCAAGGTCAGAACAAAATTGCTCCATTGAAAACATTTTGTTGGCTAATGCACTCTCCAAGTCTCCATGGCTGCAGGGTTTTTTTTGTTTTTGTTTTGTTTTTTTAAAAAAACCAAATCACTGGCTGTGAGAACACTCTAAACAACATGGATTGAAAAGCTGTTTTGGCCCAAGATCAGCATAAATCTTTTGCATAGAATGTATTATATTTTGAGCTTGGTCATTCCAAATACAGTAGCTGTTTTAGGCTAAGAATGTTTTGAGCTTAAACAGTTTTAAACATTACCAGGTAATGAACTGTAATTTTTCCCTGAGTTTAATCTGTAATATCAAAACAACAGCAGGCATACATTTTTGAATTGCACTTTCAGCAGAAAAAAAATGAATTAGAACATCCATCTGATAGCTTTTCATAGGCTCCTTTTAAACTCTGTTTACAGTGCCACCCTCAAATGGTACAACTAAATTGCATTTCATTTTTTAAGTATATGGGTGAGGTGGAGGAAACTTATGTCTCAGAAAGCCTGAAATATTTGGCATTTGTCTTGAGGATACAAAAAAAACCCATCTTGTGTTTTTCTTAAATGGGAGGTGGGTGATGCTTTCAAGCAATCTTAAATTATCCCAAGCAAAATCTTTGGCTCAGCTCACCTGTGGAATGAAGATTGGATTGTTCCCCATTTTTGCTTCCCCGGAACAAGTCCAATCCAAATTCCTTAAGTTGGTGTCAAAAATGCTTTGTTTTGCCTCTAATGCATCTATATGCTTTGATCAGGTATGATGAGCATAGAGCAGAGGTCTCCATCCTTTTTGGCACCAGGGACCGGTTTCATGGAAGAAATTTTTTCATGGACCAGGGCAGAGGAGGGAGGTTTCAGGATGATTCATTATATTTATTCTAAATTTTCTAAATAAACAAACAAAGAATGCACTTTATTTCTATTATTATTACATTGTATTAGATTTCTGCTTTTAAGAAAGTGGGAAGGGGCTTCCGGTTTTGTGCTGTAGTTCAGCAGCTGAGGGATCGTGGGGCTCCGCACTTTACGGCTGATTTTCTGCCTGTTAGGGATCCCTAAATGGGCCAGAGGTTGCACCAAAGAGCTGGCAAAGAATGAAGGAAGTCCCATGAAGTACGGAGAGATGGCAGTCGACCTGATTGGTCCAGGAAAAGCCTTCCAGAAACCAACAGGAGAAAGGCTAGCCTAACTTCAGAGTCTAGCCCAGCCTACAAGCAACCGAAGCCCAAAAGCACTATTTTAAGCTGATTGTAAACATGTGCTTGGATCTAGGTAGGAACATTGATTTTCTCTATTCTACATATTAACTAATTTCCCATAAAAAAAACCCAGGAAGAAAAAATAACCTCCGAAAGTGAGGAGGGGGACCTTTGCTCCACCCTTCTGCAGATGGAAATGGTGAATTAAACATTTTATGGGGGAGAAATATACTGAAATGAAATGAATATAAGACCGAAATCTGGATAAGTTTGTTATTCGTCTAAAATCTCTAAGTTCTTCATTTTAAACAATAAAAATAGAAGATAACTCTTTATTTTGAAAACTGAAAAAAAAGGAACTGGTGCTCATATCTAGTGGTGGATGAAAATTACAATAGTTGCTCTAATACAAGACTAAGGCCTGAGAAAAGTTAATCTATTTTATGACTGTTGAAGTTCTCATAATAGAGAACAACTGTGACAAGAAGAAAGAAAAACTCTGGGCTACATACAAAATGAGAACTATAAACTTTTTTAAAAAACCCTGACCTTTCTGGATTACAAATATTAACTTAACTATGACTCTAAAGCTGTTTGCAGAGAAAAAAAATCAGAGATCTGCAGAAAGAATATATCAATAAAAAACAAATACCTTTCAGGAGATGTATGAGATGTTGCAACTAATTCAAACAACAATGATCTTAAACCACAAGAAAATTAAAAATAATTTTGAAAGTATAAATGAATCCATCTCCAATTTGACTTCATTGCAAAAAAACCCTCAAGAATGATAATGGAGAGGGAGCAGATAAGGCAGATAACTGAATATAAATAGGAGGAAAGAGATTTAAAGATGGAACCTAATAATATAAGGAAATATGACTTGACTCAAGTGGAGGAGGATTTACAAGAAACATTGGACATGGAAAAGATAAATTGTATTCTAAGACCACAAAATAAATCTGAGGATAAGAAAAAAGATTTGACAAAATGGATTGCAGAGCTGTTGGGAGTACCACGAGAAATGGGGAGACAAGGGATGATGAGAGAAACTAAGAAAGAAAGAAAAGACAGGATCTTCAATGAATATGAAGGGGAAAAATCTTTTTACAAAGACATATTGCTTGATTTGCCTCTTGTATCTACAATAACATTTGCAAGATTATGGAAAGACTCTTTGATTCAATGGAATATATTGATTGGGAAAGATGTTTGGCAAAAGAAGAGGGCTAAAGTGAGAATTGAGGAATTAGATAATGGGATGTATCAGAGGGAATATTTAAAAATTAAACACTTGTTTGAATAGAGTTGAAGAAATAGAAAAATTTTAGCTTAAGAGGGATGAACACCCCAAATAATATAGCATTCTTTATTTTCTCTGTTTTTTACTTTGTTTTTTGATTGAGAAATATATAAATGTTTGGAGAGGTCAATATAAAGGAAATGTTTTAGATATTTAAATGTAATTGATTTAAGAAAATTTCAACGGATAATTAAAAAAATGTTTTGAATAGAGTTAAAAGATTAGATGATTGGATTTATTAAATGGAACATATAAAGATTAAACAAATGTTTAATTATGGGTAAAAAGAACAGGAAAAAATTGGAGATAAATGTATATTAGTTTAAGTGGGATATTTATTTTAAGTAGTATATTATTTTTATTCTTTTCTCTCTTTTATCCCCCTCTTCTTTTTTGTCTTTTTTCTAACTTTTTAAGACATGAGAAATGTAAATGTGTTGGGATGGCCTGTACAAGGAAAATAGATTTAAATACTTAAATGTAATTAACCTTGAGAAAATCTTAACCAGTAAGAATGTTTTGAACATTGTAGGGAAAAAAAATTTAAATAAATATTGTAAACAGGATTTATGGCAAGGCAACCAAGATGATCAGATAGAAAAGAAGCATGATATTGATGTGATTATTTGTATAAATTTTAGGGAAAAATTATATTTAATTGTTACCTATAAAACTAATAAGAATTGTATCAATTCAAGATAGGCAAACAGAATATTATTGGAAGAAGAGAAAATCAAGCAAAGCTATTATGTGGACTTTGGAATATAGAAACTGATTGTTAGTGATTACTTTGCAAATATAAGCCCAGACAACACACTGTTTACCAAATATTAAGGTGTTTATGTTAAGAAATCAATAAAATATATTAAAAAAAGAAAGAGGGAAGAAAAAGAGACAATGCAGAACTCAACCTTCCAGCAAAACAAACCAAAAACCCATTTGTTTTTGGCATTGAGAAAACGATTCAAAAAGAGGGGGGAGGGCACTGCGCAAGCTCAGCAGCCTTAGAAAAGGTACAATGAGAGAGAGATTCCCTTGGAGACACAGTGCTTAAGGGAAAATGTAGCTTCTCCCCTTCCCCCTTCCCCATTGCAAGCTGGGTAGGAGTGTGCTTGGCTTGCAAACTTGGAGACTTGCGCAAAGGCAGTATGAGCCCAGATGGGATGCCAGGAGGGGGAGAGGATGAAAGTGAGGAAGAAGAGGACAAAGAAAAAGTAGAAGGAAGAGGAAGCAGAAGGAGGAGGAGGCAGAAGAAGAGAGAGCACAAGAAGCAGGAGGAGGATGGATGCTGAGCTCAGATGTTGCAAGCCAGTTGCAAACACAGCAGCTGGACAACCTTTGCATTGAGCAAGCCAGCTTCTGCCCTGCCACTCTCCCGCCCCTGCCCAGACCCTTGCAGACTTGCTGCATGTCTCCAGCTGCATGGACCAGTTCCTAACTGGCCGCAAATCAGTACTGGTCTGCAGACTGAGGATTGGGGACCCCTGGCATAGAGGACAAAGTCTATAATGGTGTGTGGCAAAGATCTTGGGAAACAAGGGAAAGAGCCAAACAAGATTAGCAGATTAGCCTGCAAAAGGAATGTGATGATGGAAGCATTCACAGTAGGGACTCTCCCTAATTTCTGGAGCTGTAAAGGCAATGGGGTAGAAAAGTACTTTCTGTTTATTGTTTACAGTAAAGAAGAATGAGTCCCTCTGGCCATGCATCCTGTCTGGACTACTTCACTAGGCTGTCTGGAAATACATTTCTCCTTCTCCAACTTTTATGTGCTGATGTACAAATATGCATTGTCTCGCATATTTTACATAGCATGATTTTATAATGCTTCTAGTTTTATCTTGATTTTATGTCTAGGTAGTATTAATTTGTCTATTTTATATAGCTTTAATTTTTTTGTAATTTTTTTTAGTGGCTCCTGTGGCAGTTTTGACAATGGCTTGGTTAGTTTTGCATGTTTTCCCCTTTACATCATATAGTTTCTTTATTTTTGAACATTGCATTGTTCTATGCTGGTCTTGGGCAGTAATCAAGTTTAAGTTTCCACTAAATTACATTATATGTGTAGATACGCATACAGTTTTTTTCTCACATTTAAATGAAGTTCTCCATTATTTTATCTGAACACACTTGAATTATGGCTTCTGTAAGCACTTTGACCAAAGGTCTTCTAGCCCAGAGTATCAAATGATGTGCTTTAATCATTAAACCCACTCCTGAGTGTTAGAATAAACAGCCCAATCAGCTCTCTGGATTAAAACAAAAAGCTGTGATAAGCTAATTCAAAAGCCTCCTGACTCATTGGCGATTGACCTTTGTTTGCTGTGATTGAAACCAATCTGGGCTTATTGTTCTTTTTGCAGTGTTCTCATCTGGTCCAAAATGGATGGTTCATCACTTTGTGATCAGTAGCTGCCCTACCACAGGTCATGCATGATAAGGGGAACCCACAGACATCGAGTCCAATTTGCATCGCCCTGCTAGGGATTCCACTGTAGCAGCACAAAGTTTAATGTCTCACTCACAGCTTGGTAGCTTTGACTGAAAACTTCAAGGGCTATTATCTTGCTTTAACTTAAAATAAAAACATTTCTTCAGGTGCAGCGGAAAACTAAAGACATTTCTTCAGGTGCAGCGGAAAACTAAACAAAAGCCTAGTAATCTTTCACCGAGGTTAAACTCTAAAGATTTGCCTGGAATTCATGTTCAAATATCAGCATTACTCACTAATTAAATTCAAAATCGTATTCCACCAATATTTGCACAGCCATCTTCATCACCAGAAGAGCTACGATAATCTCTACTTCTTTTGAAGCTAAGGAAAAGCATTGTAATTAGTTCTTTTTGATTTCCTAACAATAAAAGACCCTTCAGGGGAGAAGAGAGAACCAATTTTCACCTTTTTCCTTTTCTCAATCTGGCGATGGTACACACACACAGAGAGAGGGATGGCTGTATATCTATAACCCTTTGTGGCCACTTTTGGACCCAAATGATATTTGCATACTTTTACAATAAGGATAATATCCTGACTGGGAAAACCCAAATTTAGGTCCTTGACTTAATTAATATTTATTTATCACTTGAATCAGAGTGGCATAGTGGCCTCCATTCAGTCACCCCAACTTCACCCCAAATAAAGGGATTAAAGTGTGGTAAAAGGGGGAAATAGAATCAGTCTATTGATTGAATCAGTCACCTCCTCTAGCTCATCTTGCCTCAAATATTTTCCTTCGTGGAAATTAAAGTAGGATGGGAATACTCTGTGAAGTAGCCTAAGTAGCTTAAGTAGCCTAAGTAGCCTAAGTTTTAAGGGGAAAAATATGCAAGAGAGGGATCTAGTTATACATGGATGCTATAATGTTGCTCTGTTTAAAACATGGGTGTCAAACTTACCGCATCATGTGACATGTCGTGACATATCACAACTTTTTTTGCATTGCCAGAGCTGGGTTGGGCACAACCTCTATATGATGCAACCGGCCCATGGAACAACTAAAGAATAGCCTAAGGCAGAGTTTCTCAACCTCAGCAACTTTAATATGTGTGGACTTCAGCTCCCAGAATTCCTCTGCCAGCATGCTTCCTAAGGACTTGTGAGTGGAAGTCCACAAATCTTAAAGTGGTTGAGGTTGAGAAACACTAGCCAAAGGGTTAGTATTATAGTGTATTCAGCGAATGCTAGCTTTCTTGCCACACCTGGTTTTATTGTACATCTTTTAAGATACAGAAAAGCAATAAAAGAGGAATTTACAAACTACAGAAGGAAGAGACAACTGCTTTCATAATTTATAAAAATAACCTAATAGATATCTAGATCTCAGTCTTGTTTGAAGGTGAACAAACTGGCCTTAAAATAGAAATATTACCTTAGATGTTAGAGGACATCAGGGGAGAGCAGAAGCTAGCATAAATGGCAGAGAGCAACCTCTTATCTTGTAAATGCATGTTTTACGATTGGCTCCACAGGTAGCTTTGTCTGTGACTGACATACATTGGCAGTCATTTGTGAGCATATACTTGGCATGATCCTAAATCTTCAAGCTTTCCTATTGGACTAGGAATTGGTGTCCCACCCCTTACTTAGTTAAAAATTCTTTTTTTTTCTTTTCACTTGATTTGAACTGCTCTCACAGTTCAAGGATGGACAACAACATTAATTTAGAGGAAGAAGCCTGACTGGTTGCCTGTTTCACAGAGCAACCTGAAACATACTCAGGTAATTATTTCTGACAATAGAGAGGCTGATGCTTAGCTCTGAGGTGAAACTTACCATCTGCAGAAGTGCTGCTGGGTGATTAGCTCAGCCAACAGACCACATAAGATTCTGTTCAAGTATTGTTATTTGAGAGGCAGGAGAGGATGAGAGAAAAGGGAAAAAAAGAAAAGAAAAAAGAAAAGGAATTAGAAATTCCACTTCTAGTTATATAACAGTACTATAGGCTAGGCCCACTTTACTAATGATTAGAAGCGGTTCAAATCTCACACATTTTTCTCTATTAATTAAAACATACATTTTGCTTTATGAGTTGCTTTAAAAGTTGCATTAAGGATAAGCTGCTTTAATGAACTGGTTCTTTAAGGCAGCAGGTCCTTTTTACAGGCTCATGCAGAGGTGTACTTATTTGAAGAACTGATTTATCTATTTATAAAATTTATTGGCCGTTCATCTTACCATAGGGTAACTCTGGGCAGCTTACAGTTATATCTTAATTAAAACATAAAATGTTAAAATCAAACCTTACAACCAAAGACACATGGGAGGGCAGAGGTGGAGTGGGGGAGAGGTGGGATCTATTGTTAATCAATCACTTCCATTGCACTGATCCCCAACTGGAGCCCCAAGCCAACTGGCACAACCATGTCTTTAGGCCCTTCTGAAAAGATAGGAAAGTTGGACCCAACCTCACATTAGGGTGCAAGATGTTTCAGAGGGCAGGAGTAACAGCAGAGAAGGCCCTCTTCCTGGACCCCACCAGCCAGAATATTTGGGCTGATGGGACATGCAGCATGCCTCTGTCAGGAGTGGTTCAGGCCAATCCCAGTGGGGTGAGATGGTTCCAGCATTCACATAACCAAGTTTAAAACTTCCTGTATATCCTTGTCCACTGAGATGTGAATAATCATTTCTGGGTGGAGAAGGATGCTGTGGTTGCTACTATGTAAATATATGCATGCATCTGTGAGGATGATAGGACAATTATGCATTCATGTAGCATTCTGGCCCAAGCCAAAGGGGAACAAATGTTGGCAAGAGCCTTGGTAGAGCCTGGAAAGTTAAGCAACCTCTGAATTTATTTGCAACTGTCCAGAAAATGGAACAGCTGGTAGTTCTAGAGGCCATTTCAATGGATTGGGGTGAACCATTTGGAGAATGAGAACCCAAGAGCTCAACGAACTTCATGCAGGACAGAGCGAAATGTGTGAAGGATGTCTGATCTTACTGTTAATCAACCAGAACGTTGAATGGAGGTGGATATGCTGTTCAGTTCAATCATGTTCATGCTGAGCAAATTGTTAAAACTCTGAATAATATTTCAACCATTTCAACTCCACTGCTATTGCATTATCATGCAGTGGGATAAATAATGGAAGTGAAACAGGATAATACAGAGGAAGGAAAAGTAGGCATATGGTAAATGCCACCTTCTTGTTATTTATAAATAAATACATAAACTTATCTACCTTCTTCAATACATAAATTTATCTACCTTCAGTAGACATTTTTATTTCTGAAATATAATAATAATATTTTTTTTATTTTGCGGTCACAGACCAAAATGCAAGTGCAACAAAAGAAAACACAAGAAAAATATAATCACAAACAATTAACACCAGAAGCCTTGGCTAAAGGGAATTACAATGTTCTCCTCTAATAGTTGCAGCTCTTAAAAGAAATTTAGAAACCTGAGAAGTAATATAGGAGGAGCTCTAGACAATATAAGACCAAATTACTAACATTAGAACTAGAGGGATCAATTCCAAGGAGAGACAATAATTTAATTCTGGCTGTGTTATACATAGAGCAGTATGATAAGACATGCTCCACAGTTTCAACTTCAGCCCTATCACAGGGGCATAGTCGCTCACTAAACAGGAGCCTCTTGAATCGCCCGTCAAGTAGTGCTGAGGGCAAGACATTGAAAAGGGCTAGGGAAAAGACTCTTCTATACTTAAGTATTGCAAATCTATGTCCACAAGACGTTGGACTACCCTAAACTGGGCATCCTTGAGACCATAATCTCCCCAGAGCATCCCCCGTAAAACCTAGCAAGTGGAGTTTCTTTGTCAGCTCCATTTCCCAACAAGAAGTATGAGAGTCAGCAAACACCAGGGAGAGGTAGCTACCAGGGACTGCTGAAAAGAGCACCCGAAACCACCATTTAAAGGTATTAATCCACGCCATGCATTCAACTGAACGAATGCCCAGTTCCAGGTACATTGAAGCAAATCCAACACAGGAAGGAAGACCCAGAAGTTTCCTAAGAAAAACAGCCTTGGTTCTTTCAATACAATCCTTGAAGCCTCTATCCATATGGGAATTCCATAAAGAGTTTGGGCCAGGGTTTTGGTTTTATATATACGCAGAGCAGAAGGAATAAACTGGCCTCCTTGGGTAAAAAAGAATCTTATAATCTGCTGATGGCTACAGGAGGCCGAATTCAGCACCTGGGTTTGATGTTTAGTCCAAGCACCAGTATTCTGAAATTGAATACCTAAATACTTAAAATGGAAAACCTGCCTAACAACATTACCATTGATAGCCCAGTTGTATGATTTCCATGCTCTAGAGAGCACCAATACTTTGGATTTGTCATAATTGATAGACAAATGATTCTCAGCACAGTAGGACCCAAATGCAGAAAGTAATCTGTTTAGACCGAGCCTTGATTGTGATAGAAGGACCGCATTGTCAGCATAAAGAAGAAGCGGATCTTAACAACTTTGGGGCATGGGACTCAATGTGTGCAATGTAAGAGGCCAGGTCGGATAAGAATAAATTAAACAGAAGAGGGGCCAGAAGACAACCCTGCCTAACTCCGCTCTCAATTGGGATAGGATTTGAAAGTTCTCCCTGCAAGCCGCACCTAACCTGGCTAGAGGTCTGATTATACAAAGATCTAATTAGGAACAAAAGATGTCTGTCAATAGAACTTTTTGCAATTTAGACCACAACAGTTCCCTAGGGACTGAGTCAAATGCTGCCTTTAAATTGTTAAAAGCAATAAAGAGTTTGCCACCTGGTGTAATAGCGTATTTGTCAACCAGGTGATTTCTGAAATATATAGCTTTAGGAGCTGGCCAGTGAAGTTCCCCTTCTTTAAAAAAATCACCAATTCCTCCCCCCCATTTTCAGTCCTAATTTTGCAAATTTGCAGATAGCCTATGATATATTTTTAATTTAAATGACTGTAAACATCTCCCACATGTAGTATTCATGCCATTTCTAGATAAATATCCCTACTTTGTGATTCCACATGAGCATTTTCATGATTCAGCTATGTCAGTTTATTCCAACTAAGGCAGGGATGTCAAACTGCTGGCCCACGGGACAGATGTGTCACGCAGAAGCCGCACCCACCCCAGCTATGGCAAGGGGGGAAAAGTCATGATACATCACAACATGTCACTTGACGTGGCGAGTTTGACATCCCTGAACTAAGATATGGCACATGAGGAATACTGCAGCTCTGTAGGATCTACTAAGGGCCAGGTTTTCTATCAGTAGAAATTTTCACATCAGCCAAGTTGCAGAACTCTTCCTCTTGCCTGCAGATGTGAAGCCCCCTGGGTGTCATGAGATCCTATTGTTAGTTTTTCTAATTGAGCAATGGCTCACTCTGTCACAAGGGACATTGAAGATGTTTCAAAAATTCAACCAAGGCACATGAAAGAAATGATCAATGTAAAACAGGATGGAATACCAGCTGAAGGCTCATGGTTCAAGTTCTTATCGGTCAGCAAGACGAGCTACTGGACATAGAGCAACTGTTGGTATGTTAAAAAATATTTCTGAGTGTTCAAGAAGTAAAAACAGTAGCAGTGTGGAAACAGTTCAGCTTTATATATAAACAGACATATTTGTAAACTTACTATCCACATTGTTTACAATTCAAGCTTTTAATTCAAGATTGATTCATAAACAAAAAACATGTTTTAAAAGATTACCCTTAAAACATGTAGTGAGGTCCCCCCCTCTGCCTAAGCATCTTCCCTTTGCTTGAAAGGGTAACATTCCATGCCTTTTGCTTACCCTCCATGGGCCTCCTTTCCCTTACAGTAGTTGGCTAATGTAAAAGTGGTATAAACAACCACAGAAGAGAAAGGAAGTTTGTCCAGGATCTCTCCTTCCTCAAAGTAATCAGTAGTGATGTATTGCAAGATAGATATAGGGGGAACTGACAGTATTCCTTGTGAGACTATTTTTAATTAAAATATTCGTTATATTCTTTTCCAGATACCTTCAAGGCAACCAGCCATGTCTGCAAGAATGATTTTTTTTAAAATCAAGACGGCACTTGCATCAATAGCATTATCAAAATATGACTTCTTTTATATATGTGTTGATGTTGTATGCCTGTACAGTGAAGATGGGTTTTTTATTGTAGAGCCATGACTACTATATTAACTGTTTTGAACCCCACCTGAGATCAATTTTAAAACAATGTCACATATTAAATAGTTTCAAAAGTTTACATTTTAAAATCCAGAGAGGGATGCCAACAGAAAAATGGGCTTCCTCAAGGAAGAAAGAGTGTATGTTTGTGTGTGTGTTTGTATGTGTATATGTGTTAAATGAGGTAGTTACCTACTGACAAATCTGAAACATAGTAAACTTAGTTATGTTCCTGCTTTTCTGCATCATTCTATGGAGGTAGTTCCCACTTGACTTCAAAAATCTTACTTCAGAGTGGACACACAAATAGAGCGCAGTGTTAATCATTAAGAGTAGCTTTGAATTGTCAAGGCTGTTCAAGATGAATGTCAGTCAAGAGCAGGAAAAACTGGAACTATTTCAGCTTATTTATCAAAGTGGCAATTGTTTCTAAAGTAATCACATTTTTTTTAAACACAAGCCATTAAATCCATGCATCAGTTCTATAACTTGTTTACAGCTCATTTCTTGAAAAACACTTAAAAGATACAAATTGGCAATGAAGCTCAACTTGTTTGTATGCACACAAATCAGCATCAGGCACAGTTACGAAAAGGAGTTTGCAAGATAACCCATCTATATGGATTAGATTATATAAATTCACCTGCTAGTTGTCAAGCTGAAAGCCATTCTTCTACATTTTCTATAAGTTTTCAAGCTGAAAGCCATTCATCTATATACAAGTTCTCTAGTCTAAAAAAATGTTCATGTTTGGTAGGTTCTGTGCCCCCCCCCCTCCCGTCTTTGCCTTAAATGTGATGAAGGACTAATGTTTTAATGATGTACATTTTCCTCCTCCCCAATACATATCATTCTTTTCATGAAATACATGAGAATTTTATTTTCATCAGATTCTGTTGATGAGGAGGAAATTTTAATGCTTCTTCAATACAGCCTACAGATGAAACCCATTTGTAATTTATTAACTCACTCTCAGAGTTTCTCAAACTGAATTGGTTTATCCTTGAATGTAAAGACAACTTTGAGCTGATGGAACTAATGGAAACTAAAACTTCCAGTTTGAATGGCTTCTGGGCTGATTCATATGAGGCTAAGAAAGGCATCTGTTGAGCCTTCTGCAAAGGTCAATTACATTTCATATGCAGAATGCTAAAACATGTGGTGTTTGGCACAGGTCCCAAGAGATTATTACATAATTTTTTAAATTCTTTTAAAATTCTTTTGATGATTCCCACACATTTATTTTGAAACATGGCCCTTGGCTCATTGATATAACATCTTACATTGATGATGAGCTAGTTGTTGGTCTAGTAAGGTTGTGTGCATGTATATATGTATAATGACATTAAGCATTCTAATATTTAAACTTGAAGAAAAGATTTATAGCCTTTGCTAGAACATGTCATATAGTATGCTATAGATACTTAATTGTGAGCCGTCCAAGAGAAATTATACGTTAATTACACAAACACTTCTTCGTGTATATGATCATGACAAGAGGTATTAAAGCAGTCATAAATGTACGAGGAAGAACCATATTCCTAGTATACATCAAGCAGTTTTGATAGGGAACTCAGCACAGATATATCCATGGCTTGTCAGTTTTATGAATATATACAAGACAAACAAAAATGTTTTCTATTCTCTGAAAGTATGTTTTATACTGTTTAAATACAGCATGATTTTATTTTTATTAAGTAAAAAAATTGCAAACTGGATAGATTTCAGAAGTGATGGCTGTACAACAATGAAGTTTTTGATTTTAAATGTTACTTGAATAGTCCACAGAAAACCTTATAGGCAGTTTCGTATCCACATGAAACCAACTGAATCAATCCTCATCAGGAATATACTTCTCATGAAAGGTTGTTGAACACTAAAAAAACAAGAAAATATCAAAATGACAAGTGTTTAAATTTACATTATATATGCTGAAAATCAATGTGGAAATTTATTCTAAAATATATAGTTATAAGTAAGGCATATTTTACACAATGCTATGGTGTATACTAAAATATTACAATTTGTTTCATATATGTCTGCTTCTTTGTGCAAAATTGTTATACACTGCAACAAAAGAAAAAGGATTGAGAATCTGATCTTGGCTAAACAAAAATTCTATGTAAAGAGTTCATAAACTGAAAAGTCAAATAGGTTAAATTTTTCTAATCGTTGGGATGAATAGTTAGCTAAAAACCAATTCTGTTTCTTTTCAGTAACTGCTTGCTCACTTGGTCTTTTAAGATAGACTTTGGAGATTATGATGGATGGTAAAGCCTCTTTTGAGACAATTTTAAATCGTGGAGACTTCATGATCACATCTATGTAGTTTACTTAGTCAGAATACAGAAGCAGTTGGCCATTTCAATTTCCCTGTCTAGACTACAACCCTGGCATTTCCTGGTTGTTTTCCGGTGAAGTACTTATCTGGTCTGACTCTGCTTAGCTTTTCAAGATCAGCCAAGATTAGCTAGTGACAGCCAGCTAGGTGATTTATGACAGCTACTCTTATTCAAAAGGCAACAGTGCAAAATGCATCTATAATACAATTCCATTATTATGGGTTGAGGTACAGAATTTCAACAATAAGAGGAGAATGAAGAATAGATAAAACATTGGATTCTGTTTTATTACTGGAATTATATTTGTTGTTGCTTTAATTTTATAAAGCCACCCAGAGTTATCTGAAATGGGCTAGTTTATAAATCCAGTTTTTAAAAAAAACACAGATATGATCAGTAACAAAGTTGCACTGTAAAGAACACCCTGTTCAGGTTCAGACCTATCTTCTTGCATTATTCATCTTCTGTTCGTTCTTGCTCAAAATTCAGCATTCTATGGACATAAAACATGCTTATATTTATTTAAGCTCTAAAGGAAAAGCATGGAGAACAAAGAAAACTGGTGTATTCTTGGAACTCTCCCAATACTGCTGATATCTTTGTTTCTTTGTTTTGAAACCTATGTTGCTTTTCCAGCTGGAATTGATAATGCCTTTTGGATTTTAGATTTTTTTGATTTTTTTTATGTGCACATGTATGTGTGAGTGAGTGACAGAGAGGGGCAGAGAGAGAGTTAGACAGAGAAAGAGATCTTAGCATATGCAGAGAGCTTGGTGTAGTGAGGGCTATTGACCTGTTTTTGCACCTGTAGTAGTAAGGAATATACGCACAAAGGCAAACTTTTAACTCTAATTTTTTTTTAATCTTCTGAGCAATAACATGTTGAACATTTTCTATAAGGATTTAAAAAAAGCCCTACTAAAGAACAAGCAACCTTGTCAAATAGGTCTCAAAAGGCTAGCAAATAAGAAAGATAATTTGCTCTTTCCATAAAAGAAAACAACCCCTTATTCCCACCCTTTTGTAGATATTATAATTCATGAGCTTGATTCAATTAAAAATATTTCACAGCTTTACAAGTGCAATTTAGGACAACAAGTTGCACTGAAGCTATGAAAATTGGCTTCACAACTGGCTGCTTCAGCATGAAATAGGAAGTCATTAGGAAAGAAATTCACATTGAGTGAGATTTCTAGTGAGCCAAGATGTCTTTGCTGCATGGACGGTAAGATGAAGACTGTTACTATAGGAATTTATTGGCAGAAAGCTGGTTTGGAAAGAGACAAATGAATGATACATTTTTATGTGCCTGAATATAAAGTCTCAGTCACATCAAACTCAGCTCTGCTTCACCACTCAAGCAGCCAGTAGTGTCAACCTGCTTCTTTCAGGCAGATTTTGACAACCATTGAAGTGTATCTAATCTTGGTGCAGAAGCCTTTCAGGAAGGCCTCTGACAGTGAAATACAAGCTGGGGGCACTGCAGAAGAAGTGGGCTGGTGAGGCGAGGCAGTTGTCGATTCATGAGAGGCCTGGCTGCAATGGTAAGTGGGTATGGGGTGCAAGAGGCAGCTCTGCCCCTCACCCCCAACCTAGCTTGCTTTTTAGGTGTACACCTCACCCCAAAACTAGGGCTTATTTTGGGGATAGGGATAATATTAGTCCCTCCCCAAAAAATCAAGCTAGGGCTTGTTTTCAGGATAGGTCTTACTTTCAGGGAAACATGGTAGTCACACCACTAGTGCTCTTCTTACTTTAGCTGGGATGAAGCTTGCCAAAGTTCAGGCAAATGAATGCAAGGTATTTGTTACCAGTGCCTTCATTTTTTTTACCGCACTGTTCATAATTTGTTTTTTTTTTTAATCATGGATTTCGGTAATGTGTCATGGTCCTTGCCAGCATTTGAGGTGCCTTCTAATAAAATTAACTAATATTAATTTCACTGGAAGCAGAAGCACGTTTTGTTATTAATGGTTAAAAATGTTGGAAAGGCTTTTTGTCTTACAGGCAACCACATAAAGGGGTGCACTCTCCCATGAGTTATGGATACCTATATAAATAAAGCTGAACCAACCTGAGGGTGAGGGAGGTGCTCTAAAAAGGAAATAATGTATCAAGCATAGGAAAGTAAATCGAAATGGTTGCCAGAAGCCTTAGAAAGAGTAAACTGGGGAGTCCGTAAGGGCAACAGAAAAAGAATTGGCAGTGATAATTGGCACAATAACACATTTTTATCATTGCTTTACCTCAAACTGGAAAGTAAAAGTTATTGAGTATGTTTTGTTTTGTTTTGTTTTGTTTTGGCAGGTTCACAAGTTTAAAGTTTTGCTGTGACTACACCAGAAATTCCTTGATTAGGTATGGCAACTGAGTCAAGAGAGGAATGCTTGAACTTAGATATGCAATTAAGAGTTCTCTAAAGTCACACCAAAGAGACAAGGACAAAGATAATTTAGCTAAGGAAGGAAAGCAGTTGTTAGCATTCCAAGTTTAATCTTCAGTGTATCATAGGGGAAAAGATGGTAAAGCAGACAACATGACCTTCACTGTCATCGATTTTGCTTTCTTCTTTTTAAATTTTTGTCAAATGTAGACATTTTGGGGACAAGAGATTTCTCTAGACATCTGGGTTGTGCGTTCTGCTGATATGCTTCAGTTAGAAAATGACAATCGCAACTGGAGAAATGATGCCTTAATATCATGCATGGATGATAAAGATTTTCTTCTCCCTCTTTTTCTTCATTTGAAATAGAGATATTGAGTATTCATAAACAAGAAGACAAATGTGTGCAGTTCTGCTCCAAAGCTGCATTACACATGACAGTCATATCATATGATTCAATGGATTTTAAAGGGAAATTGGGTGCTAATACAGAAGAATTGCAAGAAAGCAGCAGAAAGATGAAGCTGAGAAAAATATTCATAGTTCATACCAGCTTTGTCCAAGTTCACATAAAGGTGCTGGTTGCCATTCTACCTAGGATTGTATTGTTAAATGCTATAGACTAGTGTTTTTCAAACTTGCAAACTTGATGGTTGGGGAATTCTGGGCATTAAAGTCCACAGATTTAAATTGCCAAGTTTGGAAAGCAGTATAATAGACATGATGGCAAAAAGTCAGTGAGTTGGTAGAAATTGTTTCGACTTTCACATTTTATTAAAAGCAGTTCACTTTTGTGCCTTACTTCATCACTGCATACAATGGCTAGACTGATGTATGATTTAAATCAGGGTGAAGTGGGAAAAAAGGGAAGAGAAGATGGATTATAAGAGCCTAATCAGTTAATAGTTGCAACTGTTTTGAAACATCAGGACTTTCTTGCACCACTGAACAAGAAATTATTGAACTCATAGGCATTAAACTGTTTCAGGCAATCTCAGAATGTCCCAGAAACACTATGGCAAGGCTTTTCAACCAGTGGTACGGGTACCACCTATGGTACATTGGCACCTGGCAGGTGGTACGCAACCATCCTAGAAAAGTGGTAGCGGGGGAAGGGAATAAGCTGAACTGATGGTAGCACCGCACAAGCCTGAGCGAGAGATGGCTGGAGCTGCAGGGCTGTCAGGGCTCAGCGGAAGCACCAGGATCAGCACTTCTTTGGGACTGTCAGGGCTCAGTGGAAGTGCCAGGATCAGCGCCAGATTCCAGCTGGAGCTCAGCACTGATGCTGGCGCCTCTGCTGATCCCAGAAGAAGCACCAATCAGCTGGAATGTTGCAGCATCTCCAGGGTCTTGTGATTTACATTCAGATGCTTGGCGACTGATTCATATTTATGACTCACAGTGTCCCAGGGTCATGTGAAGTGACCAAAACCTGCTGCAACCACCCAGCAGATGGGGGGAATAAAAACCAAACACCCCCCCACCCTACCTCCGCTGCCAATCCTCAACAGAAATGCTCACAACAATGAAAACCTCAGACAGGAGGAAGAGTGCCGCCAGGCGGGCAGGCAGGTATCTTGCTTGGCTGTGGCTTGGGGGGCACTTTTTTCAGTGCCATTGTAACTTTGAACAATCACTAAGCAAACTGTTATAAGTCGAGGACTATCTGTACTTCATCACTTTTTTCCTTTTGGGGGGGGGCTCATCAAGTTTTTAATACCTTGCTAGGTGACTGGTGGTACTCGGATGTTGCCATATCCTAAAAGTGGTACAATGGGTAAAAAGGTTGAAAAGCCCTGCACTATGGGGTTTTAATACATTATATAAAAATGTAGACAAAACTCTCCAAAATATAAGGGGCAGGATGATACTTAATGGCCTCAGATGTAGGATACAGAATTAGGCATGTCAACAATAACACCATAACTCAGTGGCTCATATAAACTCACCTGGCACTATTTCTAGCTGATATCAGGCATCAAGTCCTTATCAGTCTAGTGAAAATTGGGCTTGGACACTGCTGAACAAATAATTGATTTTTGCTGTTATTTTCTTCTTAACTGATTCTTGTTGCTACTTTCTGTTCCACTGTTTTCACTGTTTGCATTTACTTTTACTCTTTATTTTGATTTAACTGTTCTGACTGATTGCTCTTGGGTATTACCATAGAGATGAGATTAATGTGTTTGGAGCTGTGGATCCAAACGGCTCAGCACCATGAGACTGAACAGCAAAGATTAGAACTCATGTCATTTAGTGACTTCTATTTCAGTAGTCTTTGGCTTGATACAGTTCAGGGCCTGGCATCTCTTCAATTCTGTTTACCAAAGCACCAGCCAATTGTCCTGACCCTTATATCAGGAAATTTCTTCTTGAAAAATGCAAAGTAGTTGTCATTATCTTACTATAGATCTCTACATAAATGTAGCAAATAATTACAGTTAGTTCTGTTATGTTATCATATATAGACACATATAGCCATTCTTTGCTCGTTATATTTCCCTCTCAAGAAAATAGCATGAAGTTTTTACATGTTAGTTCACCTTTATTTAAAGACAGGTATTAAAGACAGTAGTTATATAACACAATCTCATTCAAATTTAGTCAGATGGAAATTCTTTTTAAGAGCTGATTTAATTAAGTGGACTGGGCTAGAAATTAGGAAATTCTGAATTCCAATTCTGAGTCAAGAAACTGGGTGACTTTGACCAGTCATCTTTGTCTCAGCCCTCAAAAGAAGGCAATGCTAGACCACTTGTGAAGGCTCAGGACTGACTCCAAGGCACATAGGCACATGTAGTACATAATAGAAGCATTTATGGCTACTTAAATGCTGATGGAACATTTCAAGTATCAGGTGTTCTTTCATATACCACAGGGACAACCTTCCTTCCTGCTGTAGGAAATAGCAGGAAAATGGTATGAGTCCTTTCTTTTTAACCTTAAGATCATAAAGATAGGTAAGCAACATGTTCATTGGGGACTGTCACCCAACAGAAAAATTGCTGGTGTTCATGTTTTTTATACAAATAATGTAAATCCTAATAAAGAGTGGAAATAATTTAAAAGCATGTTTTTGTGATATAAAAGCAGCACCTAATAAACAAAAACCAAATAGATGGATTCACCTCAGTTAAGCTTATGAATATACAGAATACATTTCTAAATATACACTTGACACAGACGCTTCTACAATACAAGAATGAACATTTTTCTGCATTAATAACCTGGTTAGCTTGAATCAGTTGTCTAAAAAGAAAGGGA
>NW_024098622.1:0-29840 GCF_016545835.1 Crotalus tigris
GGAAGGACAAGAAGCAATGGATGGAAACTAATCAAGGAGAGAACCAAACCTAGAATTAAGGAGAAATGTCCTGACAGTTAGAACAATTAATCAGTGGAACAGTTTATCTCCAGAAGCTGTGGCTGCTCCATCACTGGAGATTTTTAAGAAGAGTCTGGACAGCCATTTGTTTGAAATGGTATAAGGTTCTCTTTCTGAGCAAGCGGTTGGACTAGAAGACCTTCAAGATCTCTTCCAACCCTTGTTATTCTGTTATTCTCCAGATCTCAAGAGAAAAGGAATTTTTTTTGTTCGTTACCGATGTGCTTTGCATCAACACTTTGGAAACATCTGCATACAGCAGCAGCAAAGACCAGTCTTTGTGTTTGTGGGTGGGTGTGTTTAAACAACTGGACCTTGAAGGAGTCTGATCAAATGACAGGAAAACATTCCATCCTTTGTCAAGGGGATTGTGGTCCCAACAGAAACATCCATTTTGTCAGGCAGTAGAAATGATCCTTTTAATATATGAAAAGGACTCTTTTTAATTATCTTTCTAGTCTCTGATGAGAATTAATTGACTAAACTTGATAATATCAAGTTCCCAGACCAGAATTCCCTAATAAAATCTTAGTTTCCCAACCTGAAAGGTGTCTTAACTTGTCTGTGAAGCTTTGAATTGACCTGGTCTCTTGGACCATGCTAGATAAGAACAGCTTATATAGAAATTTTATTGTCAATTAGACTGAAGTGGTATGAAACAGCTGACCGCCCACTCTTAACGGTGTACTTCCTTTTTATGCTGTCTCTAAGCTGAAGTAACGTTCCTTTACTTCTTGCCTTTTGCACTTCTGAAGAAGCTCTTTGCCTGTGCTTCATGTCTCGGAGTCAAGTGGTTGTTGATAATGACTAACAGCTCTATCCTAGGAACCATATCTCAGCTTATCTTTGATTCAGGCACCGAGATTCGTTTCGGAGGAGAACTTTGCAAATATTACAGATAGTCCTCAAGTGAGCGACCACAATCGGGACTGGAATTTACGTTACTAAGTGAGGTGGTTGTTAAGTTAAGTCATGCCCAATTTTATGACCTTTTTCACTCCCGTCGTTAAGTGAATCACATGGTGGTTAAGCGAATCTGGCTTCCCCCATTGATATCTGTTTGATGACAGTCAGCCGGGTCAGTTGCAAGTGATCAAAATTCAGACACTTAGCCACCGGTTCATACTTAACGACGGTCGCAGTGTTCCGGAAGGGGTCACGTGGTCCCCTTTTACGAGCTGCCGATCAGCAAAGTCAACGTGGAAGCCAGATTCACCTAACCATCAGGTTCCTCACTTAACAGCTGCAGTGAGTCGCTTAACAACGGTGGAGAGAAAGGTCGTAAAATGGGGCAAAGGTCGCTTAACGATTGTCTTGCTTAGCGGCATAAATTTTCGGGTTCAGTTGTGGTCGTAAGTCGAGGACGACCTACCTGCTTCTGCAGCTCCCACCGCCGCTCCGTTCAGTTCTCCATCCTGGCCTCTGAAATTGCTTGCCACTTTGCCAAATGTTAACTAACCGTTAAAAATGTCTTCCTTGAGGCTTCAGTGCTTTCTCCGTTTGCTGGCCGTGCTATTAAAACCAGCCACCCTGTTCCTACTTGAATTGCAGAATCAATAGCTCTTTCACTCACTTGCTTTGTTTTTATTTCCTGGACAGAGCTAAATTAAGCACACCGTTAGGGATGGCCTGTCTGCCGGACCGTAAATTAGACGTACCTCTCACCGTTAGGCCTTCTTAGATGCAGCCTCTGGATGTTGCCTAGCAGTTGCCAGCTGAAATAAGTGCCTTTATCGATTTCTCTCTTCACGCTAATAAGGACACCTATGTCTGTTTCCTACATACACACAAACACACCGCCGTTTCCACTGCTGCTTTAATTGTGAACTGTTTAGGGCAGTATTTCTCAACCTCAGCAACTTTTAAGGTGTGTGGACTTCGGCTCCCAGAATTCCCCAGCCAAAGTCGATACACTTCAACTCCCAGAATGCCCCAGCCTGCATGGGTGGACTTCAACTCCCAGAATTCCCCAGCCAGAATGGTTGGATCTCAGCTCCCAGAATTCCCCAGCCTGCATGCATGGATTTCATTTCCCAGAAGGCCCCAACCAGCGTGGATGGACTTCAGCTCCCAAGAATTTCCCAGCCAAAGTGGATACGTTTCAACTCCCAGAAGTCCCCAGCCCGCATGGGTGGACTTCAGTTCCCAGAATTCCCCAGCCTTCATGGGTGTTCAACTCCCACAATTCCCCAGCCAGAATGGTTGGATCTCAGCTCCCAGAATTCCCCAGCCTGCATGCATGGATTTCATTTCCCAGAAGGCCCCAGCCAGCATGGGTGGACGTCAACTCCCAGAATTCCCCAGCCAGAATGGATGGATCTCAGCTCCCAGAATTCCCCAGCCTGCATGCATGGATTTCATTTCCCAGAAGGCCCCAGCCAGCATGGGTGGACGTCAACTCCCAGAATTCCCCAGCTAGTTTGGGTGGATTCAATTCCCAGAATTCCCCAGCCTGCATGGGTGGACTTTAGTTCCCAGAATTCCCCAGCCTGCATGGGTGAATTCCAGCCTCCAGTATGCTGGCTAGGGAATTCTGGGAGTTGACGTCTACACACCTTAAAGTGGCCAAGGTTGGAAAAACACTGGTTTATAGCTTTCGGTCTCAGAAGATATTTTCTTTACAAAACATCATTCCTTTTTACTGCTTTGTAAAAGAAAACAGAAAAGGCTTTTCATAGGGTTTTCATGCTGCATTTGTGCTTGAGTTCAAATCCACCCAGTCTATTGGCCAAAATAGAAGTCACTCCGTTTTTTATTTTTATTTTTTAAATGGGAAATGTTGCCACACGCTCACCTTCTGCCAGCGTTGGTAGCGAATCCACATTTGTGTTGCTTCCCTCGTTTAAAAAAAAAACAAAACAAATCCATCTTGGATTTCTGTCCGCAGTTTCGACCTGGTCACGAATGGCGGGATAGCCGTCGTTCTGCGTTTCGAACGGGCGCCCTTCATCACGCAGGATCACACGCTCTGGCTGCCCTGGAATCACTTCTTCGTCATGGAGACCATCGTCATGCGACACGAAGAAAACGACATCCCCAGTTGTGACTTGAGCAACTTTGCCCGGCCAAACCCGGTGGTTTCCCCCACTCCGCTGACCGCCTTCGCCAGCTCCTGTTCCGAGCGAGGCCCCATCGTGCCAGAGATCCAGGTAAGAACGGCGGGACTGCAAAGAGCATTCCAGATGTGGGCCATCCTTGGCAAATTCAGGGACCAGCATCCGTCGTTTCTCTCCTCCGCTCGAAAGACAGGCGAGTCCTCCGCTTACAACGGTTCATTTAGTGACCACTCGGAAGTTACAACAGCACTGAAAAAAGGACCGTTTTTCACACTTAGGACCATTTATTTATTTTATTTTTAAAATTTATAAGCCGCCCCACTCCCGAAGGACTCTGGGCGGCTAACAATAAAAAAACACATAAAACATAACAAAACAACAGTACAAAGACAGTCATCCAGGGGTAAGGTTTTATAAACCCCAGGCCTGCCGGAAAAGCCAGGTCTTAAATAGCTTACGGAAGACCAACAGGGTGGCAGCGGTCCTAATCTCCGGGGGGAGCTGATTCCAAAGCGTGGGCGCCATCACAGAGAAGGCCCTCCTCCGCGGCCCCGCCAAATGGCACTGCTTGGCCGACGGGGCCTGAAGGAGGCCCAGCCTGTGGGATCTAACCGGACGTAGGGAACCGGACGTAGGGAATTGCAGCGTCCCCAGGGTCACGTGATTTACATTCGGAGGCTTGACTGCTGGCTCTCATTTATGACGGTTGCAGAGTCCCGGGGGGGTCATGTGATCCCCTTTTGCGACCTTCCGACAAGCAACCGGATTCACTTAACAACCGGGTTGCTCGTTTAACAACTGCAGTGACTCACCAGTGGTGGCAAGTAAGGTCGTAAACTGGAGCGAAACTCCCTTTGCAAAGTTCTCGCCACATAAATGTGGGGTTCAGTTGTGGTGGTAGATTGAGGACGACCTGTGGGATCCACACGATCCCAGAATGAAAATTCCGCTTTCGAAAGCCAGTCGGTTCACGGCCAAACACTCACAAGGGCAAGAGAGTTTGCGGGATTGTGGTTTTTCACCGTCTTATCAGGAAGGCAGAGACCACTAGAGAAGCTGGTCTTTCAAAACCATGAAGGGCTGGCTGAGATCAACACAAACCTACAAAGTAAACAAAATAATGGCCAAAAAGAAGCCATCTTGAGATGTCTCATAACCTGATGACAGCGAAGAAATTTGCTGGCGATGATAGAAGAGAATATTTGTAGCTCAGGGTTGAAATGAGGGGTGCTTGGTGCTCTCTGAGCTGGGTGGTTTTCTTGCAGACCTTTCATGACCCAACTAGGTAACATCATCAGTGACAGAAGAGAAGGGGGTTGTGGAGAGGAGGAGGAGGACTGTGTTGTCCTTGGTGCTGTCTGAACTTGGTTTGTTGAGGGTGCTTCATTATTCAACTAGGGAGCATCATCAGGGGTAGAAGGGAGTGGGGTTTGTGAGGAGGGGGAGGAGGAGGACTGTGGGGTCCTTGCTGCTCTCTGAGCTTGGTTGTTTTCTTGCAGACATTTCATGACCCAACTAGGTAACCTCATCAGTGCTAGAAGGGAGTGGGGTTTCTGGAGAAGAGGAGGAGGAGGAGGAGGAGGAGGAGGAGGAGAGGAATGACTTTGGGGTCCTTAGTGCTCTCTGAGCTGGGTGGTTTTCTTGCAGATGTTTCATTAACCAGCTAGGTAACATTATCAATGCTAGAAAGGGGTGGGGTTTGCAGAGAGGAGGAGGAGGAGGAGGAGGAGGAGGAGGAGGAGGAGGAATGACTGTGGGGTCCTTGGTGCTCTCTGAGCTGGGTGGTTTGCTTGCAGACCTTTCATTACCCAACTAGACAACATCACCGATGCTACAAAAGAGTGAGGTTTTCTCCCTGTTTATATACAGTAGCTTCTCCTGTCAGCATTGGTGGGAAGGTTGTTGTTTTCTTTTTGTTAGCTCCTTGACCGACAGGGAAGATTGGGTAAATAAACATCTGCAAGAAAACCAGCACCAGGCGCCCCACAATTTGCCGACAGCCGTGTCATTCCCATCAGATCAAACAAGACCGAAACCCGAAATAATCCAGGACAAAAATGCCTGCTTTATTTATTTATTTATTTATTTATTTATTTATTTATTTATTTAGGAGACTTATATACCGCTTTAAGTGCAAGCACTCTCTAAGCGGTGTACACCAGTAAGCAATGTATATATATATATATATTTACATTGCCCCAACAATCTGGGTCCTCATTTTACCTACCCCGGAAGGATGGAAGGCTGAGTCAACCTTGAGCCGGTGAGATTTGAACTGCTGACCTGCTGAACACAGCCAGCTAAAGTGACCTGCAGTGCTGCACTCTCACTGCTGCGCCACCTCGGCTCTTAATATATATATATATATATGCAGGTCTTGGTGTAGGTGTATTCAGGTCTTGGTTTGCCCATGGAAGGCAGCCAAGGTTCATTTGGTCGTTACTTCTTCAGCTGTGATTTTTTCTTTTTTCTTTTTAATTTCCAGGCCTTACAAGAAGAGATTAAAATTTCAGGGACCAAAATCAAGCTAAGCTACCTGAGCAGTCGTACGTCCGGCTACAAATCGGTCCTGAGGATCAGCTTGACCCATCCCACCATACCGTTCAACCTTATGAAAGTCCACCTCATGGTGGCGGTGGAAGGACGCCTCTTCCGAAAGTGGTTTGCTGCAGCTGCTGATCTCTCTTATTACTTCATCTGGGACAAGACGGATGTCTACAATCAGAAGGTGTTTGGGTTATCCGAAGTCTTTGGTAAGATGGCGTTTCAGTCTCTGCCTTTATATCTTTGGCAGCTGCCGAGAAAGTCGCCACAGTGCTAGGCTGCATTAACAAAAGAATAGAATCATGATCACGTGAAGTGTTAGTACCGCTTTACAAGGCCTTGGTAAGGGCACACTTGGAATACAGCATCCAGTTTTGCAAAAAGGATGTTGAGACTCTAGGAAGAGTGCAGAGAAGAGCAACAAAGATGATTAGGAGACTGGAAGCTAAAGCATATAAGGAAAGGCTGCTGGAATTGGGTAGGTCTAGTTTAATAAAGAGAAGGACGAGGGGGGACATGATAGCAGTCTTCCAGTATCTCAGGGGCTGCCCCAAAGAAGAGGGAGTCAAGCTATTCTCCAAAGCACCAGACAAGAAGCAATGGATGGAAACTAATCAAGGAGAGAAGCAACCTAGCACTAAGGAGAAATTTCCTGACAGTTAGAACAATTAACCAGTGGAACAACCTGCCTCCAGAAGTTGTGGGTGCTCCATCACTGGAGGCTTTTAAGAAGAGACTGGACAGCCATTTGTCTGAAATGATTTAGGGCAGTGGTTCTCAACCTGTGAGTCGGGACCCCATTTGGGGTCGAACGACCATTTCACGGGGGTCGCCAAACAACGCAGTCCGCCATTTTTTCCCCCTTTTCCTTAGCTGTGCTACTCCCTTTTATTCTATTGGCTTTTGAAAGCCAATAGAATGACTCTCTTGAATAGAGTCTAATTCTATTGGCTTTCAAAAGCCAATAGGAATTGTCCAGGCTGTCTCTGCCCTGCTGAGCCCGCCAAAAGTCCCATTCTGCAAACGGTGCTGCACCAGTTGAGTAGTCCTCGACTTACGACCGGTTGAGTAGTCCTCGACTTACGACCGGTTGGGGATCGCGGCATTAAAAAGGTTGAGAACCACTGCACTAGGTGGTAGCAAAGACCTGCAGAAAAGTTTGACTCTTTGCTACCACCTAATGGTTGTCAGAATTTTTGATGCCCAGATATTATAGCCCTATAGCAGGAGTAGTCAACCTTGGCTCTTTTATGACTCGTGGACTTCAACTCCCAGAATTCCTGAGCCAGCATGGGGGAACGACGGCCCCTTCATGACTTGCGGACTTCAACTCCCAGAATTCCTGAGCCAGCATGGGGGAACTATGGCCCCCTCATGACTCGGGGACTTCAACTCCCAGAATTCCTGGGAGTCCTGAAGTCCTGACATCCACGAGTCATAAAAGAGCCAAGATTGCCTACCCCTGCCCTATAGTATACTTTTCTTGAGATGGGGCATATAAAGGGTTCGATCTAGTTCGGGGTTAGGCAACCTTGGCTCTTTTATGACTTGTGGACTTCAGTACCCAGAATTCCTGAACCGGCCATGCTGACTCAGCAATTCTGCGAGTTGAAGTCCACGAGTCATAAAAGAGCCAAGGTTGCCCACCCCTGATCTAGTCGCATCGGTTTTATTTTCTTGTGTTTATTTGTTTTATTTTCTTTTGTTTCCTTGGGACCCTTTTCACAGCTAATCCGGGCTGTGTTCTGGACTGTCTTTTTAAAAGATATACTGCTTTAAAGCTGTTAATATGGACTGCTTTCTTTTCTCTCTTTTTTTTCTTTTTCTTTCCCGTTCTCTCTTTCTCACTTCCCAGTCTCAGTGGGCTACGAATATGAATCGTGCCCTGATTTGATCCTGTGGGAGAAACGGACGGCTGTGCTTCAAGGTTACGAAATAGACGCTTCCAAACTGGGAGGGTGGTCTCTGGATAAACACCATGCGCTTAACATCCAAAGTGGTACGTTTGTTTGTTTGTTTGTTTGTTTCTACATGCTTCATATTTCTTAATCACCCGTCTGCTTTTGGGATCAAAACTGTAGTTAATTGCTAGTCCTTGGCTAGTCCTTGAGCCATGAGTGTAACAGAGCCTGCTTTTGTGATTGTAAGTTGTGAAGGTTGGTCACTTAACCACAGCAATATAGCAATCCCCAGCTTTCCCAGCTTGGCGGCCTCGTTGTGCAGGATCCGAGGTGTGGCTTGGTTAAAAAAAAAAATGCAAGAAACGCAGAAGTTGCCTTTAAGCTTGACATTTTTATTCAGCTGAACAAAGACAGGCCCCTCTAATAGAGAGGAAGCCCCGAATGACAAAAAATAAATAAAAATCCTTGTATTTATACTTTTTGATTACATAAGCAATCCACCCAGCAAAGCTGGCATTCATAAAGAATTCACCTAGAAAGCCTGGCACACTATAGATAAGAGGAAACAGAATTTATGACTTGTAGACTTCAACTCCCAGAATTCCTGAGCCAGCATGGCTCACCTTGGAAACCTCCCCCTTTCCCCTCAGCATGGCGGGCTCAGGAATTCTGGGAGTTGAAGTCCACAAGTCATAAAAGAGCCAAGGTTCCCCATACCTGTCATAAGGTCACTGAGTGTTCTCGGGTGTCTTGGGACATTAGGTGACCTTCCACGACTCTGCAAGTACCCAGAGACAGTGGGGCCATCTGCACGTATTCACAATCTATGCTTTTTCCTGATTCCTGGTCAATAGCCCAGCCTAGCCCGGCACATTGTGCAAGTGGTGTGCATGAAATTCAGATGAATGCATCTTCGCGCACAAGTGGAGAATGCTTGCACTCGTGCACGCAGCTCCACTTGCATGAGGATAAGCGCCCTGTTCATGCAAGTAGAGCTTCGCACGAGTAGAGTTTCATACGCGCACGGTTGACCATCTCCCCCCCCCCCCCGCCGGCCTGGTTTTGAACAGGCCACAGCCCGGGGATTGGGGACCTCTAGATGAAAAACAAAGGAGATGTCCCATTACAAGAATGACCGAGAGTATATACAGGTAGTCCTCATCTTATGAACACAATTTCATTGCCAAGCGAGACAGTTGTTAAGTGAGTTTTGCCCCATTTGATGATGTATCTGGCCACCGTTGTTATGTCAAACCACTGCCGTTGTTAAGTGAGTCACAAAATTGTTAAGTGAATCTGGCTTCCCCGTGGATTTTGCTTGTGAAAAGGTTGCAAAAGATTCTGGTGACTTTACTGACACTGCAGTTGTCACCAATGTGACTCCATTGTCAAGGGTGTGAATTTTGATCGCATAACCCACGGGGATGCTGTAACAGTGTGAAAAACGGTCATAAGTCGCTTTTCCAGTGCCGTTGTAACTTTGGCCACTGAACAAACTGCTGTAAATTGAGGGCTACCCATATTTCCCCCAAAATAAAATCGGGTCTTATATTAATTTTTGCTCCAAAAGACACGTTGGGGATTATTTTGCAATTATTTGGGGGGGGGGAATACAGTACTAAATGCGTCCATCCGGTTGACGATCTTAACTGGGGCTTATTTTTGGGGGTGGGGCTTATATTACGAGCATCCTGAAAAAAATCATGCTAGGGCTTATTTTCCAGTTAGGTCTTATATTCGGGGAAATACGGTACTAAATGTGTCATCTGGCTGACGATCTGAACTGGGGCTTATTTTGGGGATAGGGCTTATATTACGAGCATCCTGAAAAACCATGCTAGGCCTTATTTTCCAGTTAGGTCTTATTTTGGGGAAAACAGGATAGCTGCGCAGGCCAATTGCTAAGTGCCTGAATTTTGCTCGTTGTGCTCAAATCCCAGTGGAGCTGCCTCTCGGTGCAAAGTCTGCCCATCCCCTTTGTGTTTGCCCTCCAGGTATCCTGCACAAAGGAAACGGGGGGAACCAGTTCATCTCCCAGCAGCCCCCAGTCATAGGAAGCATCATGGGGAATGGACGCCGAAGAAGCATCTCCTGCCCGAGTTGCAACGGCCTGGCGGATGGCAACAAGCTCCTGGCCCCCGTTGCCCTCACCTGCGGCTCCGACGGCAGCCTGTATGTTGGCGACTTCAACTACATCCGGAGAATCTTCCCTTCGGGAAATGTCACCAATATTTTGGAGTTAAGGTATCGTGAGTGTCTTGTTGCTTTGGTGTCCCTCAAGGTGATGTTCTCGAAGGAGGAAAGCAAGAACAAAATGTTTCGGCGGCGACATGTAATGAAACATTTTGATGAAAAGAAGGACTAGGGCAGGGCTAGGCAACCTTGACCCCTTCATGACTGGTGGACTTCAACTCCCAGAATTCCTCAGCCAGTATGGGGGAACTAGGGCCCCTTCATGACTCGTGGACTTCAACTCCCAGAATTCCTCAGCCAGCATGGGGGAACTAGGGCCCCTTCATGACTCGTGGACTTCAACTCCCAGAATTCCTCAGCCAGCATGGGGGAACTAGGGCCCCTTCATGACCTATGGACTTCAATTCCCAGAATTCCTAGCCAGCATGGCTCAGCTTGAAAATTCTCCCTTTCCCCTCAGCATGGTTGGCTCAGGAATTCTGGGAGTTGAAGTCCACGAGTCATAAAAGAGCCAAGGTTGCCTACCCCTGGACTAGGGTGGTGCTAGGTCACCAGATTATAAAAAAGATGTTGAGACTTTGGTTAAAAAAAAAAATGCAAAGAAGAGCAACTAAGATGATTAAAGGCCTGGAGACAAAAACGTATGAAGAACGGTTGCAGGATTTGGGTTTGGCTAACCTAGAGAAAAGAAGGACAAGGGGGGACAGGATAGCAGCCTTCCAGTATCTGAGGGGCTGCCCCAAAGAAGAGGGAGTCAAGCTGTTCTCCAAAGCGCCTGAAGGCAGGACAAGAAGCAATGGATGGAAAGTAATCCAGGAGAGAAGCAACCTAGAACTAAGGAGAAACTTCCTCACAGTTAGAACAATTAACCAGTGGAACGAGTTGCTTCCAGAAGTTGAGGGTGCTCCATTTTCAAGACGAGACTAGACCACAATTTGTCCAGAATACAGATAGTCCTTGACGTACAACCACAATTGAGCCCAAAGCTTCTGTTGCTAAGCGAGACAGCTGTTGAGTGACTTTTGCCCCATTTTTGACCTTTCTTGATACCGTTGTTAAGTGAATCAGTGCAGTTGATATGTCAGTAACGCAGCTGTTAAGTGAATCAGGCTTCCCCCATTGACTTGGTTTGACAGAGGGTGGCAAAAGGGGATCACGCGAATCCGGGACGCTGCAACCGTCATAAATATTGACTCGGTTGCCAAGCGCCCAAACTTTGCTCACTTTTTTGACCATTTTTCGTACTTACAACCATTGAAGCATTCCCACGGGGCTTGATCAAAATTCGGGTGCTTGGTAACCGACTCATATTTATGACAGCAGCAGTAAGTGTAATTCAGAACTTCATTGTGAGTGGGCCTGCTAGAAGCCAAAGTCTTAGCAGAAGAAGACTTTCACCTAGCCTAGGGGTAGGCAACCTTGGCTCTTTTATGACTCGTGGACTTCAACTCCCAGAATTCCTGAGCCAGCATGGGGGAACTATGGCCCCTTCATGACTCGTGGACTTCAACTCCCAGAATTCCTCAGCCAACATGGGGGAACTATGGCCCCTTCATGACTCAGGGACTTCAACTCCCAGAATTCCTCAGCCAGCATGGGGGAACTATGGCCCCTTCATGACTGGTGGACTTCAATTCCCAGAATTCCTGAGCCAGCATGGAGGAACTATGGCCCCTTCATGACTCGTGGACTTCAACTCCCAGAATTCCTCAGCCAGCATGGCTCAGCATGGAAACCTCTCCCTTTCTCCTCAGCATGGCTGGCTCAGGAATTCTGGGAGTTGAAGTCCACGAGTCATAAAAGAGCCAAGGTTGCCTACCCCTGATCTAACAAAACCTTCTAACCACGTTGATGAAGGATAGTTGATGTCGATCCCTGCCAACCAAGGATAGGAAAATAGAAGAATTAATAGTCTTAGTATCTAAGATTCCCATTTTAGGTTCTGGAAAGAACAACCCTTTGTAAAAGCCACTTCTACAATGCAGGTAGACCTGGACAGTTCAAAAACCATTCAAAGTTTCAACGGCACTGGAAAAAAAGTCACAACCATTTTTTCACACTTCTCAACCACTGCAGCATCCCCACAGTCACGTGATCAAAACTCAGACGCTTGGCAACTGACTCATATTTATGACGGTTGCAATGTCCCGAGGTCTTTGCTTCAATGGGAAAGCCAGATTTGCTTTCCCATTGAACAACGGCAGCGATACGCTGAACCTCTGTGGCAAGAAAGGTCATAAAATGGGACAAAAACTCCTTTAACAAGTATCTCGCCGAGCAGCAGAAGGCTTCAGCTCATTCGTGGTCGTAAGTTGAGGATTCAACTGTACTTGTGCTCTTTTTTCTGCTGAGCACCCAAGTTGAAGAAACTTAAAAAGGACCAGGAATCTGGTTGACTTTGGCTGAGCGCCATCCAGAGGGATTTTTTAGATTTGGGAGCTAACGTGGTTTTCCTCCAGGCCTTCTCCACATGTGGTCCCTGCAAGAGGAAGGCCATTAAGTGTGGTTACTTCAGCAAAGATGGAGAAACAAATGCCCAGAATTCCCAAATCCACAGAGTTAAAGGGGGGGGGTTTCGCAAAGATTGCAACAAGGCAAGTTTTGTGAAGCTCGTTCAGGGCCACCGAGCTCAGCCTAAACATTGGCTTGGCAGTCTTTCTCCCTTCCTCTCTCCCCCCCCCCCCCACTCTCTCTCCTGGGGCAACCTGGGGACTTTTGTGCAACAAAACTTAAAAAGAACCATTTTTGCCCACAAGGATACAGCTGCCAAATGGCCTCTTCCATGAAACATAGAGACATACACTGACTAGTGGGGTAACTTAAAAAAAAAAAAATTGCAATTTTGCAATAAACATACAGGATAGCCTCTTGCTATCTCTTGGACCAGGGGTAGGCAACCTTGGGTCTTTTATGACTTGTGGACTTCAACTCTCAGAATTCCTGAACCAGTCATGCTGAGGGGAAAGGGAGAGGTTTCCAAGCTGAGCCACACTGGCTCAGGAATTCTGGGAGTTGAAGTCCGCAAGTCATGAAGGAGCCATGATTGCCCCATGCTGGCTCATGAATTCTAAGAGTTGAAGTCACAAGTCATGAAGGGGGCCATAGTTCCCCCATGCTGCCTCAGGAATTCTGGGAGTTGAAGTCCGCAAGTCATGAAGGGGCCATAGTTCCCCCCCGCTGGCTCAGGAATTCTGGGAGTTGAAGTCCACGAGTCATAAAAGAGCCAAGGTTGCCTACCCCTGTCTTGGACTTTAATGTGAATTTAGCAACCCCATGTAACTCACGTGAGCTAGCAAAGCATTGTAAATACAGGTAGTCCTCAACTTAACAACCATTCATTTAGTGATTGTTTGAGGGAACAGCAGTACTGAAAAAAGGTGACTTACGAACGTTTTTCACACCGACGGCCATTGCAGCATCCCCAAGGGTCATGTGATCAAAATTCAGACGCTTGGCAACTGGCCATGCTCTCTAAACATAACACAACATAACACAACAATGGATTTATATAACAACAATCTAGCTACGTTATATTTCATCCAGCCAGTATCAGACAAAATGGCATTTCCCCCCCCCCCATGGAAGGTATCAGCGTTATGAGGCAGGTCTCCGACAGGATGCCTGACATTTCCTTAGAACAGTTAACCAGTGGAACTGCTTGCCTCCAGACATTGTGGGTGCTCCAACACTGGGAGTATTTAAGAAGAGATTGCGCAGCCATTTATTTTATTTATTTATTTTATTTTATGAGACTTATATACCGCTTTCAGTGCAAGCACTCTCTAAGCGGTGTACACCAGTAAGCAATGTATATATATATATATATTTACATTGCACCCAACAATCTGGGTCCTCATTTTACCTACCCCGGAAGGATGGAAGGCTGAGTCAACCTTGAGCCGGTGAGATTTGAACCGCTGACCTGCTGAACACAGTCAGCTAAAGTGGCCTGCAGTACTGCACTCTAACTGCTGCGCCACCTTTGTCTGGAATGGTACACGTTTTCCTGCCTGAGCAGGGGGTTGGACTAGATGACCTCCAAGGTCCCTTCCAACTCTGCTCTTCTGGTGTTCTGCCTGCTCTTTGAGAAGGATCGACCTCCAGTTTGCTAACTCTTTTATTGATCGCTGCCTTGTAGAGAGTGTGGTTGTCGCTGCCAACTTTTCAGCCTAAGCCGCAAGGCTCGGAGTTCACCTTCTAACCTTTTCTCTCTCTCTCCTCCTTCCTTCTTCTGTTCTGCCTTCTGCGTTCCTGCTCTTCTGTCAGAAATAAAGATTTCAGACATAGGTAAGACCGTTGGCCAATTGTGGGTGCCTTTTCTCTGTCCTGTTGCATGCTCTTCTTTTTTTTTTCTTCTTGTTGTTGCACTTTATAAAGTGAGTTAAGGTTGCTGGGCTGCCACGGATAAAGGAATACCGATTCACGGGTAAAATGCGTTTTATTTTTAACATCAGATCCTCCCGTGCTGTGTTGCACATCTAGCAACAAACGGGTAATATGCAAAGGAAATAAAAAATGGGAGCTCCTGAATTCAAAATCTGCAAGAGGAGTCACAAACTAAGCCCTTCCCCTTTTTGCGCACGTGTGCAAAAGGGGCGGGGCTTAGCTCACTATGCCACGCCTTCCTCTCTCATGAGTTTTGATCTCTTGCACTACCATCCTTGCACTCTAGCATAAACCTTGGTGTTTTTTAATTCGGGATCCTTTATATTTTTACATTTATTCGTTTGTTGCAAGAGATCAAAATGTTTATAGTTGGTTTTTTTTTTTTTTAAGGAGCCAGTTCTGTTGAAGGAAAACAACAGCTGGTTTTCCAGTGCAGAAAGTTATCTGTCCATAGAGGGGGAAAATTACTTTGTGCAACTCCCTGCCCGTTTTATATAATCTAATCTATTAAAAATATAAACATAAAGGCCCGTTTCCAACCTGCGATCACTTTTTCCTAACTTCCCACCGTGTTTCAGTCCAGCCACCACTGCCTTAAAAAAAAAAAAAAAAACAGAAAGAAATGTTCACCCACCAAGTTTGCAAGGTTAGCTAAGTTACTAGGCCTCAAAAATCAGGATGGGTTGGCTCGCTTTCACCTTCCTTCCTTCCTTCCTTCCTTCCTTCCTTCCTTCCTTCCTTCCTTCCTTCCTTCCTTCCTTCCTTCCGTTACATGCTGTGCATATCATTTATATCCGTACATATTATCTTTGGCAGATGTTTGTTTAAAAAAGAGCTATGCCATCTGGGCGAGGAACACTCCAGACCGCAATAAAGGAGAATATTTGTAGCTCAGAGTTGAAATGAGGGGTCCTTGGTGCTCTCTGAGCTTGGTGGTTTTCTTGCAGACATTTCATGACCTAAACTAGGTAACATCTTCAGTGCTAGGAAGGAGTAGATCCTTTTTAGCACTGATGATGTTATCTAGTTGGGTCATGAAATGTCTCAGAGAGCACCAAGGACCCCACAGTCTTCCTCCTCCTCTTCCTCCTCCTCCTCCTCCTCCATTCCCTTCTAGCATTGATGATGTCATCTAGTTGGGTCATGAAATGTCTCAAAGAGCACCAAGGACCTTACAGTCTTCCTTCTCCTCCTCCTCCTTCTCCTCCTCCTCCATACCCTTCTAGCACTGATGATGTTACCTAGTTGGGTGATGAAATGTCTCAGAGAGCATCAAGGACCCCACAGTCTTCCTCCTTCTCCTCCTCCTCCATTCCCTTCTAGCACTGATGATGTTACCTAGTTGGGTGATGAAATGTCTCAGAGAGCACCAAGGACTCCACAGTCTTCCTCCTCCTCCTCCTCTTCCTCCTCCTCCATTCCCTTCTAGCATTGATGATGTCATCTAGTTGGGTCATGAAATGTCTCAAAGAGCACCAAGGACCCTACAGTCGTCCTCCCCCTCCCCCTCCTCCTCAATTCCCTTCTAGCACTGATGATGTTACCTAGCTGTGTGATGAAATGTCACAGAGAGCACCAAGGACCCCACAGTACTCATCGTCCTCCTCCTCCTCCATCCCACAAACCCCATTCCCTTCTAGGACTGATGATGTTCCCGAGTTGAGTAATGAAACGTCTGCAAGAAAACCACCAAGCTCAAAGAGCACCCAGCACCCTTCAGACCAAACTTCCTTTTAACCAGCTTAGGTTTCACTTGGGCTGACGCAGCGGCAAGCCCAAATAAGCAGAAACCAGGTCTTTTCAAGTCTTCCCGTCCTTCGATTTTCCCAATCTACCGTATTTTTGCTTATTGCGTTGGCTTTTGGGCTTCACTCACGTTGCTGCGATGTAAGTTTTCCATTCTGGGGTATGCCAGAGATAAACAGATCCTTCTGCCCTCCCTTTTGCAGTCACAGCCCAGCTCACAAATATTATCTGACCGCCGATCCCACCTCTGGATCCATCTACCTCTCTGACACCAGCAGCCGTCGCGTTTTCAAGATCAAGTCAACGACGGTGATCAAGGACATCGTGAAGAACTCGGAAGTGGTAGCTGGGACAGGAGATCAGTGTCTTCCCTTTGATGACACCCACTGCGGAGATGGAGGAAAAGCAAACGAGGCTACCTTAACAAGCCCCAGGGGTAAGAGAGACCATTTTAAGAGGTGGGGTGGAATACAAGTGGTCCTCAACGTTCTTTTGTTTAAAAAAATATATTTTATTGATTTTTTTTAACATAAACACCTTAATACAGTGGTTCTCAACCTGTGGGTCGGGACCCCATTTGGGGTCGAATGACCATTTCATGGGGGTCGCCAAACCACGCTGTCCGCCATTTTTTTCCCTTTTCCCTAGCTGTCCCTCTCATTGGTGGCCACACCCACTTGGGGGTCACCACAACATGGGAAACTGTATTATGGGGTCACGGCATTAGAAAGGTTGAGAACCATTGCCTTAATATTTGGTAAACAGTGTGTTGCCTGGGCTTATATTTACAAAGTAGTCACAAACTATCAGTTTTTATATTCCAAAGTGCACATAATAGCTTTGCTTGATTTCCTCTTCTTCCACTAATATTCTCTTTGCCAGCCTTGAATTAATACCATTCTTATTAATTCAATAGGTAACAATTTAAATAAAAAAAAATTCTGAAATTTCTACCAATAGTGATCGCTTCAATATCATGCTTCTTTCCTTTCTTTCTTTCTTTTATAATATTTTATTAATTTTCTCATTTTACAATTATGTATTTAAAAAGCAACGTGATGACTGGGTTAATCAATAGTTCAATAGCATACATAAGTCTTTAGTATAAATCTCACGTTTTATTGATTTTTTAACATAAACACCTTAATATTTGGTAAACAGTGTGTTGCCTGGGCTTATATTTACAAAGTAATCACTAACAATCCGTTTTTATATTTCAAAGTCCGCACAATAGCTTTGCTTGATTTCGTCTTCTTCCACTAATATTCTCTTTGCCAACCTTGAATTAATACAATTCTTATTAATTCAATAGGTAATAATTTAAATATAATTTTTTCTCTGAAATTTCTACCAATAATGATCACTTCTATATCATGCTTCTTTTCTTTTTTTAATGATATTTTATTAATTTTCTCGTTTTACAATTAGGTACTTAAAAAGCAACGTGATGACTGGGTTAATCAATAGTTCAATAGCATACATAAGTCTTTAGTATAAATCTCAAGTTACAACATCAGATTTTTCTCTTTTTCCCTTAATATCTACTATCTCATATTAGGCTAATGCAGTTCTTATTATTATCAATATCATGCTTCTTTTCTGTCAGGTCATCTTGGTTGAATCCTGTTTACAATTCTTACTTAAATTTGTTTTCCCTACGATGTTCAAAATATTCTTACTGACTAAAAAAATTTCTCAAGGTTAATTGCATTTAAGTATTTAAGTCTATTTTCATATCTTAAAAAGTAAGTGAAAAAGACACCAAAGAAAAATAAAAAAAGAAGAGAGAAAGAAGAAAAAAGACAAAAAAAGGAAAAAAAGAATAACAAAATAATATACTACTTAAAATACATATCCCTCTTAAACTAGCATACATTTATTTCCAAGTAATTTTGTCTGTTCTTTTTACCTATCATTAAACCTGTGTTTAAACTTTAGATGTTCCATTTAATCAATCCAATCATCTAATCTTTTAACTCTATTTGAAACATTTTTTTTTAGTTATCTATTAGAATTTTCTTAAGATCGATTACAATTACGTCTGTCCATGAGCATCAGTGAGGGTGTGCCATATGTGCCATGATGTCCCCATGCAAACCCCATGACTTAACTAATTTACCTCAGACATCCTGACGCCATTTTTAATAGCAGTGTTTGTGTGGTCATAGCATTAAAAACATAGCCTAGGAGGTTGGACTAGAAGACCTCCAAGGTCCCTTCCAACTCTGTCATTCTGTTATTCGGCATCATTTTCATTGCAGGAGGACAGGGATGCATTTAACAAACAAAACAATAGGGGTCTTCAAACCTGGCCCTTTTATGACTTGCGGACTTCAACTCCCAGAATTCCTCAGCCAGCATGGGGGAATTATGGCCCCTTCATGACTTGTGGACTTCAATTCCCAGAATTCCTCAGCCAGCATGGGAGAATTATGGCCCCTTCATGATTCGTGGACTTCAACTCCCAGAATTCTTGAGCCAGCATGGGGGAACTATGGCCCCTTCATGACTCGTGGACTTCAACTCCCAGAATTCCTGAGCCAGCATGGGGGAACGATGGCCCCTTCATGACTTGCGGACTTCAGAATTCCCAGAATTCCTCAGCGAGCATGCCTGGCTAAGGAATTCTGGGAGTTGAAGTTCACAAGTCATCAAAGGGCCAAGTTTGAAGACCCCTGCTTTAAAATATGTATACTCTCACTGTAAAAGTGCATGAGAACTGCACAAACAGAAACCCATCTGCCTTTGTGAGGCTTAAATCCATTATTCATATTCGCTGAGGAACAGTGAGTCTGTGAATTGAATTTTAAGACTGTTGGGCTATGTTTTAATTGTTTTCTAAAATATCCCTGATACACATTTTTATTCACCTCTGACACCTGACATAGAGACGTTGAGAATCCCTAGACAACGAAATGGAAATTTTCCAATCATCCCAGCAACCAGAAACTTAAGAGTCCAGTAACCAGCACAGGTGGACACTGAGGTTATATGTGAGGAAACGTATCACACACTTCCATTGTCTACCCATGTCTTCCTATGGCCTACAAAAAAAAGTCCCTAATGAATTTCCATACCCCTGGTCAATTAAAGTCCTAACCCTGGTATAGGTGGTACCTGGCTCAGTAATAGTAAGTCCTAGTGGACAATCACCTAAATATGAGCCAGCCGTGTGCTGCAGCTGCCAAAAAAGCGAACACAGTGCTTGGCTGCATTAACAGAGGGATAGAATCAAGATCATGTGAAGTATTAATACCACTTTACAAGGCCTTGGTAAGGCCAGACATGGAATACTGCATCCAGTTTTGGTCACCACAATGTAAAAAAGATGTTGAGACTCTAGAAAGAGTGCAGAGAAGAGCAACAAAGATGATCAGGGGACTGGACGCTAAAACATGTAAACAATGGTTGCAAGAATTGGGTATGTCTAGTGGCAAGAAGGACTAGGGTTGACGTGATAGCAGTCTTCCAGTAATTGAGCAGCTGCCACAAAGAAGAGGGGGGGGGGTCAACCTGTTCTCCAAAGTACCTAAAGGCAGGACAAGAAGCAACGGATGGAAACTAATCAAGGAGAGAAGTCCTACTAAATTTGTTTTTTTTTCACAGGCATCACAGTGGACAAATTTGGATTTATTTATTTTGTGGATGGTACAATGATCCGACGCGTTGACCAAAACGGAATCATCTCAACGGTCCTGGGTTCTAATGACCTGACATCCACTAGGCCTCTGAGCTGTGATTCTGTCATGGATATCTCTCAGGTAGGTACATGTGTCTCGTGTATAGATTTTTTTTTTCTGCCTCCGTATCGTCTTTTTCCCTTTTGTGTTCCTTCTCATAGTGGAAATGCCTCTTAACCAGTAAATTCTATTTTCTTCTGTTTGGTAGCTCTCCTTTTAAGCTGCATTATCAACTTTCTCTGCATAAATCTTTCAATACTATGATTTTTTTTCCCTCTTGATTCTTGGCATTACAGGCGGTCCTCAACGTACGACCACAATTGAGCCCAAAATTTCCGTTGCTAAGCGAGACATTTGTTAAATGAATTTTGCCCCATTTTACGAGATTTCCTGCCACGGTTGTTCAGTGAATCACTGCAGTTGTTAAATTAGCCACACGGTCGTTAAGTGAATCTGGCTCCCCCCATTGACTTTGCTGGTCAGAAGGTCACAAAAGGTGGATCACATGACCCCGAGACACTGCAGCTGTCATAAACACGAGTCAGTTGCCAAGCATCTGAATTTTGATCATGCAACCAGGGAGATTTTGCAACAATCGTAAGTGTGGAAAACAGTCGTAAGTCACTTTTTTCCAGTGCTGTTGTAACTTTGAATGGTCACTAAACAAACTGTTGTACAATGGTTAAAAAAAGCAAGGTTCTACATTTAGGCAAGAAAAACCAAATGCTCAGGTATAGTGTAGGGCACAGGTCGGCAACCTGCGGCTCCGGAGCCGCATGCGGCTCTTTGAGCCTTCCCCTGTGGCTCCCAGCCTCCTCTGACTTTGCAGAGAGAGACAGAGAGAGGCAATTGCGCTTCCCTGCTTCCTTCTCTCTCTCTCTCTCTCTCTCTCTCTCTCCCTCTCTCTCTCTCTCTGTGTGTGTGTGTGTGTGTGTGTGTGTGTGTAAAAGAGAGTGCACTCACAGTGTTCTCCGAGGAGCTGAGAAGCTTAGTGGGTGGAGCTCCTCCCTTTGCTGCTCTCTGCAGGAAGCAGGAAGGGCAGGAGAGAGCTAGCTAGCCCAGCTAGGCTGACTCAGGAATTCTGGGAGTTGAAGTCCATGAGTCATAAAAGAGAGGAGGTTTTCTACCCCTGAGCTTGTTGGACAACAGCTTGAAGCTTGCCAGGTGAGCAGCAGATGGGGGGGGGGGAGAAAGAGAGAGAGAGAGGGAGGGAGAGAGAGGGAGGGAGAGAGAGAGAGAGAGAGGAAAGAGAGAGAGAGAAAGAAGAGGAGTGGCAGACCAAGGGCAGATAGAGAGGGAGGGAGGGAGAGAGACAAAGAGAGAGAGAGACCCTTTTGACATCTAAAATGAAGATAACACTGCATATATCTTTTTTTTACCTTTGTGTGTATGTAATTTTATTCTCTTAAAGCATTCTCTTGGTGATCATTGTTTTAATAGTATGGATATTCCCAAGAGTCATATTTTACTTTTATTTTTAATGTGTGTGTGTGTGTGTGTGTGTGTGTGTGTGTGTGTGTGTATGTGTGTGTGTGTGTGTGTGTGTGTGTATATATATATATATATATATATATACACACATACATATACACACATACATACATATATACATACATACATATATATATACACATATACATACATACACACACACACACACCTATAATAAAGGTAAAAAAGGATATATGCAGTGTTATCTTCATTTTAGATATCAAAAGGGTTTTGTGGCTCCCGGTGTTTTGTTTTTGGTGGGAAACGGGTCCAAGTGGCTCTTTGAATGTTTTGGGTTGCCTACCCCTGGTATAGGGGGTACCTTGCTCAATAGTAGTAACTGTGAGAGGGACCTCGGAGTCCTAGTGGACAATCACTTAAATATGAGCCAGCCGTGTGCTGCAGCTGCCAAAAAGGCCAACATAGTGCTAGGCTGCATTAAAAGAGGGATAGAATAAAGATCACGTGAAGTCTTAATACCACTTTACAATGACTTGGTAAGACCACACTTGGAATACTGCATCCAGTTTTGGTCACCACGATATAAAAAAGATATCGAGACTCTGGAAAGAGCGCAGAGAAGAGCAACAAAGATGATCAGGGGACTGGAGGCTAAAACATATAAGGAACGGTTGCTGGAATTGGGTATGTCTAGTTTAATGAAGAGAAGGACCAGGGGGGACATGATAGCAACGTTCCAGTATCTCAGGGGCTGCCACAAAGAAGAGAGAGTCAAGCTATTCTCCAAAGCAACTGAAGGCAGGACAAGAAACAACGGATGGAAACTAACCAAAGAGAGAAGCAACCTAGAACTAAGGAGAAACTTCCTGACAGTGAGAACAATTAACCAGTGGAACAACCTGCCTCCAGAAGCGGTGAATGCTCCAACACTGGAAGTTTTTAAGAAGAGACTAGACAGCCATTTGTCTGAAATGGTATAAGGGTTCCTGCCTGAGCAGGGGGTTGGACTAGATGACCTCCAAGGTCCCTTCCAACTTTATTATTATTATGGATCATCGCACAGTCAGCGAATGTTCAGACTGGATTTGGCATTTTGTCTACCTATCGAGTCCTTATCCAGGACCTGGGATAGGCAGATGTAGATGTTTGATGGTATTACAGGTATCGTCGCAGGATGGAAGCAGTTCCTAATAAGGCCGCCTTTTGCAATTGACTAATAGCAAATTTGTCAATGCCAATGGTGTTCAAGTGGTGCTCCATTTGTTTTGGAATTGCACCCAAGGAGCCTATGACTATTGGTACTACCCTTGCTTGCTTTTGCCACAGTCTTTCTATTTCTATTTGTAGGTCTTTGTATTTTGTTATCTTCTCCAGTTCTTTCTCTTCTATTCTGCTATCTCCAGGCACTGCCACGTCCACTATCCAGACTTTTTTGTCTTTCTTATCGACAATTGTTAGGTCTGGGGTGTTATGTTGCAGGTGCCTGTCTGTTTGAATTCTGAAGTCCCAGAGCAGTTTAATTTTATCATTTTCTATGACTTTCTCTATTTTATGATCCCACCAGTTTTTGCTTATAGGCAAATGATATTTTTGGCAGATCTTCCAATGCACCATTGTTGCTACTTTGTCATGCCGCTGCTTGTAGTCCGTCTGTGCAATCTTCTTGCAACAGCTTACCAGGTGGTCCACTGTTTCTTCAGCTTCTTTGCATAGGCGGCACTTACTGTCTGTTGCTGTCTTCTCAATTTTGACTTTATATGCATTTGTCCTTAAGGCTTGGTCTTGTGCAGCCAGAATTAATCCCTCGGTCTCTTTCTTCAATTTTCCTGCTCTTAGCCATTGCTAGGTCTTGTTATTATCTGCTTTCCCAGCTATTTTTTTAACGTATTGGCCATGTAGTGCTTTGTCTTCCCATGCCTCTATTCTGTTCTTCATTTGGTCTTTCTTGTAGGCAGTTTGGTCTCTCCAGTAGTTAGTAAGCCTTCCTGATATACTAATTTCAGTGCATCTTCATCATTGTTCTTCAGATATTCTTCCAAAGCCATTTTTTCTTCTTCAACCATCTGATGTACTTGTAGCAGTCCACGCCCACCTATTTGCTTTGGTAGATAATGTCACTGCGTGGATAAAGGGCATGATTCATTGTCATTATTTTTCTGATCTTCCTATCCATTGCTTTTAGTTCTGCTTGAGTCCAGTCCACTATTCCAGCTGTGTACCTAATGACTGGAATTGCCCAGGTGTTGATTGCCTTTATGGTATTTCCTCCATTGAGTTTGGACTTTAAGATCTTCTTCACTCTCTTGATGTATTCACCGCTAATCTTTTTCTTGACTTCAATGTGCTTTTTTATTATTATTATTATTATTATTATTATTATTATTATTACTACTAAGGACTACCTATATCTAACCTGTTCTTCAGGACTGGGATACCTGTTCTTGTTCCACGGACTTTTCCCGGTTACATCTAAGCCAACATTTTCTGTTGAATACATAACACCTTCGACAAGAATAGCTTTCCACTTAGTCCTTGAGTAATAACCATTCATTTAGTGACCGTTTGACGCAACAACAGCACTGAAAGAAGTGACATATGACCAGTCCTTGCCCTTTTGACAAGCAAAGTCAATGGGAGAATGCCAGATTCATTTAACGACCGCATGGTTCATTTAATGACTGCAGTGATTCTGTGGCAAAAAAGGTCATAAAGTGGGGGGAAAACTCACTTAACAACGGCTTAGCTTAGCAACGGAAACTTTGGGGTTGCGAGTCGAGAACTAACCTGTAGCTGAAATAGTGAACTTACAATGCTGCAGGGCAAACGTTTGATGTTTTGCCCTATTTTATTTTCAATATTTTACTTGCTGATCACATGACCCACCCAGAATTATTGTGTAGAAAATGGGTGGTCGTATTATAAACAACCAGTTTACATTCATTCAGTTTAGTTCCATCATTTTAGAAGCTAAAATGGCTGATAATATTCCATAATAACGTAGCCAGTAGATAAGATTAATTTGTAAACACTTGGTTTACAAATTAGAATCTGGCCCCTGTGTAAATAGTAGGAGTTACAGAATAATAGTGTCGAAAGGAAAAGAAAGAAAAAGGAAAAAAAGAAAAAAAAGAAAGTTCAGTTGTTTCTTGGAAAAGCAACTTTGGAACTATAAATCCAAAAGTGTATTTATTATAAGTATATATTACCACATGTTCCAATACAATGGGTTTTTTTTGGGGGGGGGGGTTACTTACTGGTACAATTCATGACTCACAATGAATAGACTTTTGCTTTGCGTCAAAGACACCGTGGATTTGGGGGTACAAGTTCAATTCAATATCTCGCAAACGGTTTGCCCGAATTATCAACAGCAGGAAAATGGCGGATTTTGAATTGCATTCGATTGCAAAATAGGGGGTTGAGCAACGGCTGTCACGCTGAGTTTTTTAACTCCCACTGTTGAAGGCTGTTTTTTAAAAACATATATATTTATATTTTGAAACTGAATTTCCAGGCGGACATAACTCAGACTGCCTAAAGTTTAGGAATTGGGGACAGGCATTATGTCCATTGGGATACCTCTCTGAAGCTGTAACTTCTAAATCCAAATACGCCTGACATTATTATTATTATTATTATTATTTAAATAGATCGAGGAAATATTCTTTGTTCTGCTAAAACCGGTTATTGGCTGGTCCTCTCGAATGCTGTTCTTTAGGCACAATAGAACCCAACAGGGAATCGGCCTTTTATAACCGCCCGTATAATTCTTGCTTGTCCACCTGGCCCTTATTCTTCTCTGCTCTTTCTTCCCCTAATTTGAAAAGATTGCTTGGCTACCCCACGGCCTGCCATTTACGAGCTCGATAAAAGTGACAGGGCTGCAAAAGGACAATTTGCTTTGCAGACTTTGAAGCAAACAGTTGTTAATTCCGCACCGGCGCACTCGGGGTTTTTTTTTTTTCCATTCTGCCTAGAAAAAGGTTGACGCAAGCTTGGATGCAGGATTTTTTTTTTTTTAATTTCTGTTTTGGAGTCACAGAATACGGTTTGCCTCCAAAATCAGGAGGCTGCGATTTCGATCGTAGATAGCGGCAGATATTTCTCTCGTGGGGCGCAAAAAAGGAAATATTTGCTGTGAGCGCCACAGAGGTGTCGGGAAGGGCGTCCGGCCAGTCAATGCTCAGCTCCATTCAGTCAGCCAGGCTCCACCCCGATGCAAAGGATTACGGGGTCGTTAAAAGAAAGGAGAAAAAAAAGGCTTACAGAATACGGTCAAGCTGCATTTTGTTTTTATTATTTTGTTTTAGTTTCTTAAACATTATAATATTAAATAAATGAGAGCCAGTTTGGTGTAAGCTTAAAGGGATAGAAAGACATGAATTCAAGTCCTGCCTTAGGCATGAAAGTCGGCTAGGTGGCTTTGAGCCAACGACCAGGAGACGGTGAGTTCTAGTCCCACTTTAGGCATGATAGCCAACTGGGTGACTCTGGATCAGTGGTTCTCAACCTTTCTAATGCCACGACCCCATAATACAGTTCCCCATGTTGTGGTGACCCCCAACCACTTATACATCACCGGGTGCCAGGGGCGTGGCCAAAGAAAAGGGGGGGAAAATGGCGGACAGCTAGTTTGGCGACCCCCGTGAAATGGTCATTCGACCCCAAATGGGGTCCCGACCCACAGGTTGAGAACCACTGCTCTGGATCAATCACCAGGAGAATGTGACTTCTAGTCCTGCCTTCGGCATGATAGCCAACTGGGTGACTTTGGGCCAATCACCAGGAGATGATGAGTTATAGTCCCACCTTAGGCATGATAGCCAACTGGGTGACTCTGGACCAATCACCAGGAGTTTATGACTTCTAGTCCTGCCTTCGGCATGAAAGCCAGCTGGGTGATTCTGGGCCAATGATCAGGAGGTGGTGAATTCTAGTCCCACCTTTAGGCATGATAGCCAACTGGGTGATTCTGGCCCAATCAGCAGGAAATGGTGAGTTCTAGTCCTGCCTTAGGCATGATAGCCAACTGGGTGACCCTGGACCAATCACCAGGAGATGGTGAATTCTAGTTCCATCTTAGCCATGAAAGCCAGCTGGGTGATTTTGGATCAGACATTCTCTCTCAGTCTAACCCACTTCACAGGCTTTCATTACCAAACCAAGAAGCATCATCATCAGGGCACTATTTGGTAATGAAACGTCTGCAAGAAAAGCCCCAACCTCAGAGAGCACCAGGGACCCCATAGTCCCACCCTGAGCAACAAATAATTATCTTCCATCGCTATTCCTGACTCACTGGGACCCATTAAGGCTTCCACGACAGGAGCAATTTGTGGTATATCTCTTTAAAGTAGCGGTTCTCAACCTGTGGGTCGCGACCCCATTTGGGGTCGAACGACCATTTCACGGGGGTCGCCAAACAACGCAGTCCGCCATTTTTTTCCCCCTTTTCCTTAGCTGTGCTACTCCCTTTTATTCTATTGGCTTTTGAAAGCCAATAGAATGGACTCTCTTGAATAGAGTCTAATTCTATTGGCTTTCAAAAGCCAATAGGAATTGTCCAGGCTGTCTCTGCCCTGCTGAGCCCGCCAAAAGTCCCATTCTGCAAACGGTGCTGCACGTTGTCTGCAGCGAAGGCGAGCTGTCTGGAAGCTTCCACCCCTCCCTGCTGAGCAACTACTAAAAATGTAAGTAAAAGAGGGCCAGGGGTGGGAGGTGGGAGGCCGGCGGGCGCAGGGAGAGTTGCTGACGCGCGTGGGGCCTGGCGGGTGCCTTACCTCCCTTGGGCTGGGCCAGCTGGTGGCCCAGCCGGTGGTCGCCCTGCGCCGTCGCTGCCCCTTGCCAGCTACGCCTCGGCCGGCACAGGGAGCAGCACCACTCATGCGCAGCACTCCCGGGCAGGGAAAGTCCTTGACTTACGACCGGTTGGGTAGTCCTCGACTTACGACCGGTTTAGTCCTCAACTTACGACCGGTTGAGTAGTCCTCGACTTACGACCGGTTGGGGGTCGCGGCATTAAAAAGGTTGAGAACCACTGCTTTAAAGCCTTTAATGCAGGGGTCCTCAAACCTGGCCACTTTAAGACTTGTGGGCTTGAACTCCCAGAATTCCCCAGCCAGCCCTGCTGGCTGGGGAATTCTGGGAGTTGAAGTCCACAAGTCTTAAAATGGCCAAGTTTGAGGACCCCTGTTTTAACGGCTCCTAAGTTTTCTCTCTGGAAAAATAAAGAAGGAAACATCCTGGCTATGGGGCGTTCACTTTCCATTGCCTAAGATGTAGAATTGCCTCAAATGGAACACAGGTAAGTTATACAACCACAATCGAGCCCAAAATTTCTGTCGCTAAGCGAGCCATTTGTTCAGTGAGTTTTCTCCTCCCCCCCCCATTTTACGACCTTTCTTGCCACAGCTGTTAAGTGAATCACTGCAGTCGTTAAGTCAGTCACACGGTCGTTAAGCGAATCCGGCTTTCCCCCATTGACTTTGCTTGTCAGAAGGTGGCAAAAGGGGATCGCGTGACACACACACCCCCGGGACACCGCAAACCGTCATAAAAACGAGTCAGTTGGGCCAAGCCTCCCAATTTTGATCACGTGACCGTGGGGGAACGCTGCGACAGTCGTAAATGTGAAAAACAGTCGTAAGTCACTTTTTTTCCAATGTCATTGTCACTTCAAACAGTCACTGAGTGAAGTGTTGTAGGTCGAGGACTGCCTTTAATGGGGTTTAATGAACGACTGCACTTCTTGGAAAACAGCCGTGGCAAAGCCAGAAGCGGAAGGAAAGGAAGGAAGGAAGGAAGGAAGGAGGGAGGGAGGGAGGGAAGGAAGGAAGGAAGGAAGGAAGGAAGGAAGGAAGGAAGGAAGGAAGGAAGGAAATTGGGGGGGAAGGAAGGAAGGAAATTAGGAAGGAAGGAGGGAGGGAAGGAAGGAAGGAAGGAAATTAGGAAGGAAGGAGGGAAGGAAGGAAGGAAGGAAGGAAGGAAGGCCAGGAACATACTTTGATTGGATTTAAACTCCCACCCAAGGGAATATCTTGATAGGATGATGTCATGGAGGCGAACAGAAAAAAGGAACCGTGTTTTTTTTCCCAAAAAGCATTTGAGTTTCAAGTTGAAAACTATCCCAGACAAGGCCGTGGTGTGTTGTTGCCAAGGAAACAGGGCAAGTATCTTCATAAAGACCCAGGAACTGAGCTAGATTCAAAGGAGACGTCATCCGTAAATCACCCGGCTTTGGCTTAATTGGCTGGTTAAAGGGGAAATCCTCATCTAGTTGGCTCAGGAAAAAAGACTATGGCTGAGGTCACACGCCAGATGTTCCCTTGTAGGTGTAACAGGATAACAGAGTTGGAAGGGACCTCCAAGGTCTTCTAGTCCAACCCCCTGCTCAAACAGGAGACCTCTACTATTTCAGACAAATGGCTGCCTCCAGATGTTGTGGGTGCTCCCACACTGGAAATTTTTAAGAAAAGACTAGACAATCACCGGTCTAGAACCTAGATGGTATAGGGCAGTGGGGGCGAACCTATGGCACGGGTGCCAGAGGCGGCACTCAGAGCCCTCTCTGTGGGCACACATGCCGTCGCCCCACTCCTAGACCTTCAGCTGGGTTTTATAAAACCTTTTCGTTTTAGGCCTCCGCTGCCGTGTGCAAAAAAAAAAAAAAGGTTCAATCAATCAGTCAATTTCAGCTTTTCGCAGGAAAAAAAAAAGATCTTGCAAAGTTGGAATTGATTGATTGAACTTTTTAGTCCCACCCAGTCTGCTGTTACCACCACAGCCACGCCCACCCAATGGACCACGCCCAGACAATGGGCCACACCCACCTGGCACCCGACGATGCATAAGTGGGTTTTGGGTTGCAGTTTGGGCACTCAGTCTCTAAAAGGTTCGCCATCACTGGTATAGGTTCTCCTGCTTGAGTAGAAGATCTCCAAGGTCCCTTCCATATTCTATTCTATTCTATTCTATTCTATTCTATTCTATTCTATTCTATTCTTGTTCCCTGTTCCCTATCCCTGTTCCCTATTCCCTATTCTAGTCTAGTCTAGTCTAGTCTAGTCTAGTCTAGTCTAGTCTAGTCTATTTTCTCTTCTCTTCTCCCTATTCTATTCCTTGTTCTATTCTATTCTATTTTCTCTTCTCTTCTATTCCATTCCATTCCATTCTTGTTCCCTGTTCCCTATTCTATTCTATTCTATTCTATTCTATTCCCTATTCTATTCCCTATTCTATTCTATTCCCTATTCTATTCCTTATTCTATTCTATTCTATTCTATTTTCTCTTCTCTTGTCTTCTATTCCATTCCATTCTTGTTCCCTGTTCCCTATTCTATTCTATTCTATTCTATTCTATTCTATTCTACTCTACTCTACTCTACTCTACTCTACTCTATTCCGCACTGAACGGTGACTACCAGTAATGGAAAAATAGTACATGTTCTCACCAGCCGTTTCTCTTCCTTTCGTTTTGCAAGGTCCGTTTGGAGTGGCCGACAGACCTGGCCGTCAACCCAATGGACAATTCCCTCTACGTTCTGGACAATAACGTCGTGCTGCAGATCTCTGAAAATCACCAGGTGCGCATCGTGGCGGGCCGGCCGATGCACTGTCAAGTCCCCGGTATCGACCACTTCCTTCTGAGCAAGGTAGCCATTCATGCCACTTTGGAGTCCGCCACGGCTGTGGCGGTCTCGCACAGCGGCGTCCTGTACATCGCCGAGACCGACGAGAAGAAGATCAATCGGATCCGACAAGTCACCACCAACGGCGAAATTTCGCTGGTTGCCGGCGCTCCC
>NW_024098623.1:0-34709 GCF_016545835.1 Crotalus tigris
CTTAAAGAGATGGGAGTACCAGACCATCTCATTTGTCTCTTGAGAAACCTATATGTGGGTCAAGAAGCAACAGTGAGAACTGAACACGGAACCACTGAGTGGTTCAAAATTGGAAAAGGAGTCCGGCAAGGCTGTATACTGTCGCCCTGCCTATGTAACTTATATGCAGAGCACATCATGAGAAAGGCAGGGCTAGATGAATCAAAAGTTGGAATTAAGATTGCCGGGAGAAATATCAACAACCTAAGATATGCAGATGATACCACTCTAATGGCAGAAAGTGAAGAGGAACTAAAGAGCCTCTTGATGCGGGTGAAGAAGGAGAGTGCAAAAGTGGCTTGAAACTCAACATTAAGAAAACCAAAATCATGGCATCCGGCCCTCTCAATTCCTGGCAAATAGATGGGGAAGAAATGGAGGTACTGACAGATTTTATTTTTCTGGGCTCCAATATCACCTCAGATGGGGACTACAGCCAAGAAATTAAAAGATGCTTGCTCCTGGGGAGGAAAGCTATGGCAAATCTAGACAGCATACTAAAAAGCAGAGACATCACCCTGCCAACAAAAGTGCGTATAGTCCAGGCCATGGTTTTCCCAATTGCAATGTATGGCTGTGAAAGTTGGACCATAAGAAAGGCTGAGCGCAAAAGAATTGAGGCCTTTGAACTATGGTGCTGGAGAAGACTCCTGCCAGTCCCTTGGACTGCAAGGCGTTCAAACCGATCAGTCCTAGAAGAGATCAACCCCGACTGCTCTTAGAAGGCCAGATCCTGAAGTTGAAACTCAAGTACTTTGGCCACCTAATGAGAAGGAAGGATTCACTGGAGAAGAGCCTAATGCTGGGAAAGATTGAGGGCAATAGAAGAAGGGGACGACAGTGAATGAGATGGCTGGATGGAGTCACTGAAGCAGTAGGTGTGAATTTAAATGGACTCCAGAAGATGGTAGAGGACAGGAAGACCTGGAGGAATGTTGTCCATGGGATCGCGATGGGTCGGACACACTTACGCATTCACAACCACAGCACAATCTATATATATTATATATAATATATATATCTATATATATATATATGTCTTTGGTTGTTCGGGTTTTCTCCCCGCTTAAAATTGGGAAGTGTTTGTAGAGCGCTTTTCGAACGCAGTCCCATTCGTCATCTTCAGCTGGTGTTTTCCGCTTCTGCTTCGATCAACATGTGTGGTCTTAGCTGTTTCTTCCTTTTACTGCCAGTGGGGTATAACTTGATTGGGTGGGAGCTTGGCTGTGTTCTGATTGGGTGATGTGTGTTCTGATTGGTTAGGGGCGTGGCGTGCTCTGATTTGGCTGGGGGGTTGGCTGTTTGCTCTGTTGGCTGGGGGTTTGCCTGTGCTCTGATTGGTTGGGGGAGTGTTCTGTTTGAGTGTGCTCAGGTTAGTCTGAGTTGCAGAGGGTTTTAAAATGGTGAGCTGCATTGCTATTTTTTGGCTTCACGTTCGTGGTCGTGCCTCATCTTCATGGTGGGTGTCAGTTTGCTTCATGTATGGATTGGAGGGGTTTAAAGTGGCTAATGATGCAGCTGTGGTCTGGCTTCTGGTTTGTGGTCGTGCCTCATCATCGGTGTGGCTTTAGGTTTGATTTTTGCGCGGATGTGTGGTGGTGACATCCTTGTGGTTTTTGTGAGTGTGGGTCTGGTATCATTTTTTGTGTTAGGGAGTCGTTTGTCAATAAGGGCGGGTTTCCAAATGGCTGGTAGGCGGGAGGTATCATCTCGCTTGTTCATGCTGTGTGGGAGTTTTTCTATCTCGATTGCTTCTCTGATTATTCTGTTATTAAAATGTTCACTTTTGGCAATGGTTCTGGTATTTTTAAAGTCAATTTCATGTCCTGTGGCTTTAAGGTGTTGGATCAGGGAAGATGTTGGTTTCTCTTTTTTGACTGAGTTCTTATGTTCTTCAATGTGTGCACTTATTCTTCTGATTGGTTTGTCCGATTATGTTGTGGGAAAAGTTGTGCAGGGGATTTCCGTATACTCCTTGATTTTCTAATTCAATTTTATCTGGGGTTTCTAAGGATGGTGGATATTTTTCTGTTTGTGCAGAATGCTGTTTTGATGTTGTGTTTATGGAGGATCTTACTGATTCTGTCTGTGGTGCCTTTTATGTATGGGAGGAGGGCTTTGCCGTTTTCTTGTTCTTCTTCTTGGATTTTAGTGGGGGTTTCTTTTTGGATTAGGTTTGTAATCTTATTTCTATGGAATCCATTGGATGTTAGTACATTGGTGAGAGTGTGTAGTTCGGGTTTTAGGTGTTGTTCTTCAGCTAAGCGTTTTGTTCTGGAGATGAGTGTCTTGGCTACAGAGTTGATCTGTGCTGGGTGGTGGTGTGAGAGAGCGTGCAGATAGCGGTTTGTGTGTGTTTTCTTCTGGTAGATGGTGTGTCCTAGGGAGCCATTGGATTTCTTGTAGACTAAGACATCCAGGATGGGAATTGGTTGTTAGCTTCTTTCCCCTGGTGAAACTGTATTTTGGGGTGTGGCTGTGTGAGGTGTGTGAGGAAGTTGTCCGTTTTTTCTTTCCCCATGTGGCATATTATGGAAGGTGTACCGGTCCTACGTATCTAATAGCCAGAGTTTTGGGTTTGTGATCCGATTTTTCTACGAGCTTGGGGTTTCAAAGTGTTTCCATGTAGAGGTTGGCAATGACAGGGAGAGGGGTGATCCCATGGGTTCTCCTTCTGTTTGTTTATATTTTTGTCCATTATAGATGAAATATGTGTTGGATAGGCAGTGGTTGGTCAGCTCTAAGATTTTTTGGGGGTTTATATTTGTTTTGGATAGCTGTCAAGGCTTCTTTGATAGGCACTTGGGTGAAGAGGGATATGACATCGAAGCTCACGAGTAGGTCGCTGGGCTGTAAGTTTTGTTTCTTTATGATCTCTATAAAGTGGAATGAGTTTTTTATGTGTGAGGTGATGGATTCTGCATAGGGCTGTAGTTGTTTGGCGAGAAATTTGGCTAGGTTTTGTAGAGGTGAGCCTATGGAGCTGACTATAGGTCTGAGTGGGGTTCCTTGAAATTGACTTTAAAAATACCAGAACCATTGCCAAAAGTGAACATTTTAATAACAGAATAATCAGAGAAGCCATCGAGATAGAAAAACGCCCACACAGCATGAACAAGCGAGATGATACCTCCCGCCTACCAGCCATTTGGAAACCCGCCTTTATTGACAAACGACTCCCTAATACAAAAAATGATACCAGACCCACACTCACAAAAACCACACAGGATGTCACCACCACACATCCACGCACAAAGCAAACCCAAAGCCACACCGATGATGAGGCACGACCACAAACCAGAAGCCAGACCAGAGCTGCATCATTAGCCACTTTAAAGCCCTCCAATCCATACACGAAGCAAACTGACACCCTCCATGAAAATGAGGCACGACCACAAATGCGAAGCCAAAAAATAGCAAGGCAGCCCAAAATCTTAAACCCCTCTGCAACTCAGACTAACTTGAGCACAACCAAACAGAACACTCCCCCAGCCAATCAGAGCACAGCCAACCCGCCAGCCAATCAGAGCACAGCCAACCCCCCAGCCAATCAGAGCACAGCCACGCCCCTAACCAATCAGAACACACCTCCACCCAATCAGAACACAGCCAAGCTCCCACCCAATCAGTTCATACCCCCACTGGCAGTTAAAAGGAAGAAACAGCTAAGACCACACATTGTTGCTCGAAGCACGAAGCTGAAAACACCAGCCTGAAGATGACGAATAGGACTTCGTCGAAACGTCGCCAAGACACTTCCAATTTTACGCGGGAGAAAACCCGAACAACCAAAGACCTACATACAAACACCCGCGAAAACCTCAGAAAACATATATTATATATATATATATATATATATATATATATATATATATATATATATATATATATATATATATATATATTCAATTGTTATTTATCAAAACAATAAGAATTGTATTAACTCAATGCTTGCAAAAGAGGTTATTTTTGGGAAAGAGGAAATGAACTAAAATTAATATGTGGAATACGGATTATAGAAATTAATTCTTAATGATTGTTTTACAAATGTAACCCAGACAACACACTGTTCACCAATTATTGAGTGATTTGTTTTTTTAAAAAAATTAATAAAACATATTTAAAAAAATAAAGAAATTCACAATCATGGGGCTCCTCATCGGACAGAATAGGCCACAGTGATGGCAAACCTTTTAGACACTGAGTGCCCAAACTGCAACCCAAACCCCACTTATTTATCGTTGGGTGCTGGATGTGTGTGGCCCACTGGGTGGTGTGGCCTACTAGGTGGGCATGGCCAGCTTGACATCACTTGCGTCAATGGCACTTGTGCAGGCCTGGCCAGGACTGGGACAGATCTGAGGGTCTCTGGCAGAGGGGGGTGGGACTACGGCAAGCGCCAGGGCATGGTCCACTGGAGGAGCCTCACTGAGCCTCAGGCCATGCAGGGGGCCCCTGGATGGTGGCATGGATTTCCTGGAGCCCTGGGCAGCAGAGGTCAAGTGCCCAGCCCAGCCCTTGAGCTCCCACGGCACCAGGACCCCAACAGCCCTGCCTACCCTAGCCGCACTTCCCTGAGGGGATGCCCAGCTGTGTTTACCTCCTCCTCAAGGATACTGCTTCTGTGCTCACTCTCCTTTGCCAGGTTGCTCATGGTGGGTGCAGGAGGGCAAAGTGCATAGGTCAGAGGGAGGCTCACTCCCTCTCCATGTGAGGAGACCTGGCTGTCAACATCCTTACCAGTCCCTAGCCTCCTCCAACCCGGTAGCAGAATGACAGGCGACTGGCACACAAGAATGTTGCAACAGATGCTTTACTGGTTCACAAACAAAGTCAACGCTGGGAGTGTTTTGCTCCCAGCGCGTTAAATACCTTCCCCCCTGCAGCTCCATCCTTCCCCTCATAGCAGGCCAGCATCTGATGTCTATCCTTAAAGGCAGCCAGATCCCCCTGGCCTGCCTTCCTGTCACTGCTGGCCAGCATGGCTTAGCGGAACATCGGAGCTATCTCTGTCCTGGTAAGTCCCTGTCCCCGAGCACCCCTGTCTCCTTGCCACCTGTAGCCAGCTGCAGGTTCCCCAGCCATCAGGTGGCAATGCGGGGTGCTGCAGCTGTGCGGAGACTGCCCTGGGCCACCAGCTGATTGGCGGCATTGGGGATGGCCCAACAGGTGTCTCGGCTGTTCAGCAGTGCTACGGCTGTGTTTCCTCCTCCTCCTCTTCCCCTCCTGGGTGGCTCTCTCTCTCTCTCTCTCTCTCTCTCTCTCTCTCTCTCTCTCTCACACACACACACACACACACACATACACACACACTTCCTGCTTTCTCCTCCTCACTCTTTCTCTCCAGCCAGTTCTAGGCTGCAGCTCTGCATGATTGCTGATTCCCTTCTCCGGCCCTACAATGTGGTAGAGGGGGCAAATGGGAGCCAGCCGATGCTCAGCTTGTGGCTCTGCGTGCTCCCATCTCCGCGCCTTTCATCCCACAGGCCGGGCATGCCCTGGGGCACTAGACTTACAGAACGCGAAGGCCCAAGCGAGAAAAGGCACAGTACAGCAGAACTGGATGAGGACAGGCCCGCCAAAGCAGGGAATGGCCAGGTGTGACAGGCAAGGCTGGGTGGTGTGGAGTGTGATGAGGCAAATGAGCTGCTACAGCTGCTGCTGCAAACCACCAGCCCCAGAATGCTTGCCATTTCCTGTGCATGCACTACGAGGGTGCCCAGCTGGGTTGGGGTGGACCAGGACTGGGGCAGCAGGGGCCGATCCCTTGCCATTTCTGGGACAGCCCCAAATTTGGGCTCTCCAAGCCCGGGCCCAGCACCTGCTGCATTGTCAGAGAAGAGAATTTCACAGCTCTGCCCGACCGCCTATTTCAGCACCTTCCCTCTCCGAGCCTCCGGCGATCCACCTGCTACTTTGGTCAGCCTGCCAGCCCCCATCTCAACACCCTGCCCACTGCCACCCAGCATGGCTGCCCAGTGGTTGTAGGGCTGGCCTGGCATGGGAAGGGCATGCAGCCCACCCTCCGCCCACCATGCAGGGTGCCAAGCCCGCCCCTGCCCAGATGCCCTCGCCTCCCCCGAGCATTTTTTTTACTAACCTGCCTTTCAGCTGCATTCCATTTCTCCATCTGTTTCTCAGCCTTTGCTGCATGTTTGTGGGACTATGGGTTGAAAAAAAAGTTCTGTGAGACTAACGTCTCGCGAAATCGTGCGAGAAGTTAGAAAGTCTCACAGAACTTTTTTTTTGTCCCAAAAAAAGTGGCGAAGGCTGAGAAGCAAATGGAGAAACGGAATGCAGCTAAAAGGCAGGTTAGTAAAAAAATGCTTGGGGGAGGCAAGGGCATCTGTACGGGGGCTGCAAATGTCTGGCAGGGGGAGGGAAACAACAGGCTGCCCCACCCCTTGCATGGAGCACCTTGCTCCCCCCATTCCCTCCACCCCCACACAGCACCTTTTTTCCAGCTCCGACGCGTCACTTCCTCCGCTGCTGTGTGGGACTGAAAATAAAGTTCAATCAAGCATTTCCAACTTTGCGAGATCTTTTTTTTTCCCGTGAGAAATTGAAAGTGATTGATTGAACTTTTTTTTCTTTTTTGCACATGGTGGCAGAGGCCTAGAACTGGGGTGATGGCATGCGTGCCCACAGAGAGGGCTCCACGTGTCATCTGTGGCACGCGTGCCATAGGTTCGCCACCATGGGAATAGGGAGTAGGGAAGCAGGGTTGAGGGAAAGGAAATATGTGGGGAAGATAGAAACAAGACTTCATACTTAGTAAGGTGAGAGGCTGAAAGGAATTTTGTTCGAGTGTGGAGTAATAAGGAAGAGACAGAATGGAGAACAGCAACCACTAAGGTGTGCCCAAGAACCAGGTCAGCAGAGGGTCCACAAGAAGAGCAGCAGCAGCAGCAACTGCATGGAAGCATGGAGGCAAACCAGAGGCAATAGGGTCAAAAGCAGTATAAAAATAAGCAATGGGTCTTTGTGTGGAGCAGTAAGGCTAAGAACCCCAAGAGCAAAATCCTCATGTTCATGACAATAAAGAGTAAAAGGTTTAGTGTAATCAGGCAACCTAAAAGCCGGGGCAGAAGACAAGGCTTGCTTTAGCTTGTGAGTCTTCCTTTCATGGGAGTGAGATCATACAGGGGGTGAGCTAAGGGAGCATAAACAGGAATCCACTACTGGCAAAAACCAGTCATTCCAGGAAAAGAGTGCATAGCTTTTTGGGTAGTAGGTTTAGGGTGTTGTAAAATAGTTTGGACACGAGAGGGAAGTATAGAACGAGAGCCGTGGGAAAGAAGCACGCCCAAATAAGTAACTTAGGAAAGGCAAAGCTGGAGTTTAGACCTGGAAATCTTATGACCTTTAGCAGCAAGGCTTTGAAGCAGGACAAGGGAATCAGCCAAACTAGCAACTAAAGTAGAAGAGGTTAGCAAAAGGTCATCTACATATCGAATGAGGGTAGATTCCATAGGGACTACAATATCAGCCAAGTCCTGACTTCCAGTTTGCCATTGCAGCTGCTGCAGCTTCTGGAAGGCAAGCTCCATCTTCCACGTTCGGTTTCGCATTGCTGTGGGACCTTGGAAAGGGTCAAAAATCACCCTGTAGGGGCAGCCAGCAAGGAGGGGATCCCCGCTTGATCGTGGGAGGGCAGTAGCTCTTCCGCTCAATCTGGAGCAACCCTCCAAACAGGCAGACAAAAGACCAGCCATAGAAATATGGCTTGTCACTAGACTGCAGACAGCCGAAGTCAAACTTACCACCAGGAACTACACAGGAGTGCAGATGAGACTGGGTGAGATCTAACCTCTCTTTAATCCCAAGTATTTTTTTTTCTCCTGCAAAAGCTGCCCAAAGTATTTTTCCCCCTGTGAGGAGAGAGGGAAGGGAATTTTCATCCCACCCTCTAAGAACAGCGGTGACTGACTATCCAGGGGAGTTAAAACACTGAAAGAATAACCTTAATCTAACTGGATTTATATACTTCTAAAATTTGGGTACCAAAAGATTTCTTATCTTTAGTGAAGACTTTGGTTTTTATTTACAAAAAAGAAATAAAATTGGAAAAAGGATTATAAAAATTTTGGACTTAAAAAACCTTAAATGGCATCAGTGACATCTTGTGGCCAGGTTTGATATTACAACTTGTTATTCTTTAAAGGAGACTTGGCTGGAAGCCCAGACTACAGATAAGACTTTTTTAACCTTGGCAATTATCAGCTGTGAGATATACTCAGTTATAAAATTACTTTCATTCTCTGATTTTAAAGGTCTCAATTTAACACACTACTAAGAGAATATGGATGAAGACCAGGAACAGATTCTTCTTATGTTAAAAGCAATACATAAAACATTCTTTCAGCTTGTGATGAAATAAGATGCTACAGAAAAGAACAAGATGTCAGCCTAGATATACAAACCCAAACTTTGAGTACATCTAAAGAATCAACTACACAGAACATAACAGAAGAAGTGGAACAATTAAATACTATGATAGAGGATTCAGCTGACCAATAAATACAGTCAATGGAAAATCCAGAAAAGGGACTGACGACACTGAAAATGGAAAAGACTTTCTATATAAACCAGAAGAAACTTGAGGAGCAAGAAGAAGAATAGACCAAAGGGAAGACAAACATATCAGGACAACTATGGGGATCTGGAATAATAGAGAGATGATTCGCTAGCCCTTCCAAAAAAATGGCGACTCTTTTATTTCAAATAATATATATAATAACAGAGGAAAATCTATTTGATGATTTAAAAGCACTGACATGGAGGGCGAGCTGGCAAAGGAAGAAAGCCAGAATAAGACTGAAGAAAATTGGGGTTTTGATTTATTAGCGAGGATTTTATATTACCAATTAAAATAGAATATACTTAAATAGACAAGTTGTGTATGATTTTGTTATGAATTGAGATAAAGAAAACTTTGGTCATTTAAAATTGGAAGTATAAATACTAAAAGTTAAATTTGAATATTGATGAGAAATTAAAAATTGGGGAAAACAAATAAATAGGATATTGATTGTTTATAAAGATTGAATGTAAAAGTAATTAAGATACATAATAAGCTAAAACTTTATTGATAAATGTAATAAATATGTTTTTATTTAATTGAGATAATAAGAACTATATTAGCTTAAATATGAGATAGTAGATATCAAGAGAAAAAGAGAGGAAATATTTGATGTTGAAATAGGGGAAATTTTGGTCATTAAATTTAAGACACTTGGAAACTAACTGAAAATAAAAATGTTATATAGTATTAATTAGATGATGTAAGATGGTGGGAAAAAGAATATACTCAAATAGATAAGATGTGTATATTGAATATTAGACTTTGTTATGAATTGTGATAAAAGAAACTTTGGTTACCTAAAATTTGGAAATTATAAATATCAAATGTTAAATTTAAATATTGATGGGAAACTAAAAATAGGGAAAAACTAACTACAGGACATTGATTGTTTATAAAGATTGAATGTTAAAGTAACTAGGATATGTATAAACTAAAAAATTATTGATAAATGTTAACAATGTTATCTTTACTTAATTGATATAATAAGAATTGTATTAGTTTAAATATGAGACAGTAGATATTAAGGGAAAATGAGAGGAAATATTTGATGTGGTAGTTTAGAGATTTGTACCAAAGATTTTTGTATGTTATTGAATTATTGATTAACCCAGCCGCAATGTTGCTTTTTAAATACTTAAATGTAAAATTAGAAAATCAATAAAATAGTATTAAAAAACCAACAAAAATATCAGCCAAGTCCTGCTTCAAAATTTGGGGGAAAAAATAGAGGGTGATTCATAATACCCTGAGGAAGACAACACCAGGTTAGTTGCAGGCCACCATTTTGAAAGACAAACAAAAATTGAAAACCAGGATGAAGAAGAATGGAGAAAAAAGCAGAAGAAAGGTCCACCATGGTGAAATAGTGAGCGGTAGTGGGGATAGAGGACAAAATTATGGTGGGATTAGGGACAGTAGGATAAGAAGGAATAACCACCTGATTAATTTGTCTCAAATCCTGTACAAATCTCCATTTATCTGAGGAATTCTTTTGAACAGATAAAATGGGAATGTTACAGAGGCTCCTGGAAGGGACCAGGCTGCCTTGTTGGAGAAGGGATTCAATAACAGTGTCAGAATCCAATTATATTTCATCTTTAAATTATCAAATATAGAAACTCCCAATTCTGCCTTCTCTGGATTCTGCCATAAGAGGGAGAGAAGGGGGAGAACAAAGGGGCTTTATGGCCCTCACTTCCTTCTTTACACTTCAAAGAGCTGAATGCTGAATGTGTGTTTATTGTACCCTCGAAGCGTTAACATACCAAAGGAGGGAAGTTGCCTTTCATGTAGTTATCTGAAGTCTCCATCCAGACGGAAGAAAGAAGAAAGGGAGTGGAATTGTGATACTTGAAACTATCACTGGAAGGGGGGTTGATTGGGTGTGACTACTGGGGAACCCCTTAAAACCTTGAATGGGAGAGCTTGAACCCCAAGTCCTGTCTAGCAGGCCTGCAACCATTTTCTCTTAATAAAGGATTCCTGTTGGAAGAATTATTCCAAGAGTTCTGTCTTCTTAAGATGCAAAGTGGGGTGGGTCCTTACATTAGACAGGACTTGCAAAATTAATCCACCTGGAAGGGAGACCCTTGCCGTGGGATTTTGCAAAAAATTTACCATGTCAGACAATGGAGAAAGAGAGGGGGAAAACTCCCTGGAAAGAGAGCCGCTGACCCAGTTGGAACCTTGCCAGATGTTGGGATCTGAGAGGCCAGATTCCTCAGGAGAAGAAGTGGTGGAGACACAGGACCACAAGCCTCGCTGGTCGATGGGCGTTGGAAAGAAAAGTGAGTGGGGAAAGGAATCAAGAAAGGTGACCCTGAGACGGGGGACCAAGCAACCAGAATGGAAGCAGGAGATGGAGAAATCCCTGCACGCAAGTGAAGAGGGGGGAAGCTGGGCACCGTACTCAGACTGGATCCTAGAGAAAGCTATTGACCTGATGAAGAGAACTCTCAGCTTCCTAGGAGAGGAGAATACTGAGCCCTACGGCCGCCCCAGCTCCTGGAGCCGCAAAGGGAGAGACACCGAGGGGGATGTGGAACCTGCAACCCCAGGGACATCTACTGACCCAGGAGCCCCCACCCCCTACCGGACCACAGATGGCAATCTGGACGGAAGACACTACCACCCACAATAGAGACACCGATCCATTCCAAGACGTCCACCGTTGGAAGTGAAATTCAAAGGGGAGCCAACACGCTTGGGGTTTTTCCTAACCCAAGTCCTCAGCTACATGGAGGAATATGGGCAGGATATTCCCAGCGACAAAGCCCGCATCCGGATCGTGCAATCTGCCCTGGATGGACCAGCTGCGGATTGGGTAGTGAACTTGTATGACTCCAATGCCCCAGAACTCAGTAACTTCAACTGTTTCATGTCCTCTTTGAGAAGAAGATTTGAAGACCCCCTGGCTGATCGCAAAGCCCGTGAAAGAATAACAACGATGAGGCAGGGCAAACGCCCAGTGGCTGAGTATACCCAAGAATTCCGGGCCATTGCCAGCAAACTGAATTGGCCAGACGACATCCTCCTTGGCCATTTCAAAGACGGACTAAACTATGATCTATATGATGCTTGCCTGCCCCGAGGGGACCCACATCGACTTGAGGAATGGTACGTCTTGGCAGAGGAAGCAGAGATCGACATATTGAAGAGGCACCGCCGAGGAAAACAATGGAGCCGCCCCCCGCCTGAGCTGACACACCAACCGGTGAAATCATCGGATACAGCCAAGAAGCAATGGGGTGTTTCAAGTGCGGAAGAGAAGGGCATCGAGCTGTAGAATGCCGCTCAAAGGCCCCCCAGCACAACCCAGACAGATCCCCAATCAACAAACCCGGAAAGTATTCAGCTAAGCCAAAAGAAACAGCCATGAGAATGATGGAAATTGCAGAAACCCCCACCTCTGCTCACCAAGGGGAAAGAACTCCAGCCTACACCACAGGGCCGTGGATGCCTCAGATGACAGCTCGGAGGCGAACCCCTGGTAAGTGGACGCATCACACCCATCTTCAAAACAGTGACTATATTAATCCCCCCCATGCCCGAAGCTGTGAAGGTGAAAGCCTTAATAGACTCTGGCTGCACCCGCTGCCTCATTAGCCCAACACTAGTGGGGAATCTGGGCATCCCATCCAGGAGACTGGAACAACCAATCTCATTTGGCCAGCTAGATGGATCCATAGCAGGGGGGGTGCCAGCTACCCTAGCCACTCTGGCCAATACACCTCTCCCTGGGCAACCATGAAGAGGACATAACGTTTGTGGTGACCCCAGGTATGGAATGCCCAATGATTCTAGGGATGGAATGGTTGAAAAAATGGAACCCCTGGGTAAATTGGAGGACGACAGAAATCAAATTCCCGAAGGGGGACCCTATGGACTTAAAACCCCAAGGGAGGCTACCAGAATCAAGAATAGAAAAAGCATCCATAGGAGAGGAAAAAAGATTAACAGAAATACCAGAGGAATATAGGGACCTTGCTGAAGTCTTCAGTGAGGAGAGGGCGAATGAGCTTCCCCCCCACCGACCCACAGACTGTACCATTGAATTCAAGCCTGGGGCAAAACTCCCGAAACCCAGATTATACTCCATGAGCCCAAAGGAGAAGGAGGAAATGGAAAGATTTATAAAAAAAAACCTGGAGAGAGGTTTCATTGAACCAGCTAAGCCTAAAGTGGCTGCCCCGGTCCTTTTTAGAGAGAAGAAGGATGGCTCTTTACGTTTATGCGTGGATTATAGGGCCCTGAACACAATCAGTGAAAGCAACCTATACCCGCTGCCCCTCATGAAAGACATGCTGTCACACCTATCGAAAGGGAAATTTTTTTCTAAACTAGACCTAAGGGAAGCTTACTATCGCGTGAGAATCAAGGAAGGGGACGAATGGAAGACTGCATTTAACTGCCCCATGGGGTGCTATCAATTCAAAGTCTTGCCATTTGGATTACAAGGGGGCCCTGCAGTCTTTATGCAATTAATCAATGACGTTCTAAGGGAGCACCTGTTTAAGGGGGTCCTTGTTTACTTGGACGACATTCTTATCTTTACTGAAACAAAAGAAGAACACGTCAAACTTGTCAGAGCGGTTTTAAAGAAGCTGCGAGCCGCTCACCTATATGCCAAACTCTCAAAATGCGAATTCCACCAGGAAAGGATAGACTACCTAGGCTATCGCATATCCCCACAGGGCATTGAAATGGACCCAGAGAAGGTCAGAGCAGTATTAGAATGGGCACCACCCCGCACAAGAAAGCAACTACAAAGTTTCCTGGGCTTTGCAAATTTTTACCGCCAATTCATCCCCTCATTTGCACAGATAGCCTTGCCCTCACTAACTTACTAAAAATGAAGGGAACATCCTCAGTAAAACCTAGCCAGCCACTAACATGGACAATGGAGTGCCAAGCAGCGTTTGAGAGACTAAAGAGACTTTTTTCTGCCGAACCAGTACTAAGGCACCCAGACATGGACAAACCCTTCATAATACAGGCAGATGCAAGTGATGTGGCAGTGGGGGCTGTGCTATTACAAGAAAATGATGATGCAGTATTGCAACCCTGTGCATATACATCCAAGAAACTCACGGAAACAGAACAGCGCTGGCCCGTATGGGAGAAGGAGGCTTATGGGATACGTTGGGCATTACTCACATGGCGACAGTTCCTTCCTGAGCCTCTTTGGAAAAAGGATATTGAGGAACTCGAGGAAGGGGCTTGGTAGAGTCCAGCTGTATCCATGCTGGTTCTGCAGACTGAATACAGCCATCATCCAGATGGGCAGACCAAAGGGCCTCAGGAACTTTGGTAAGGAGTTCTTCTTGAAGATCAATAAGGGAAAAGTCAGATAGAGCCAAGATAAAACACAAAAATTAGAATCAGGAGAGGAAGAGACGTAGGCAAGGACAGGATGTTTAGTAGAAGAGGGAATGTCAAGGTAAAACCCATCAGGCTGGTGATAGTACAGCCAAGTTTACAAAGGAGATCATGACCCAAAAGGTTAATCGGGGAACAGGGGCTAAGCAAAAAGGCATGATCAGTAGAAATGGGGTCCAAAGAAACAACAGTAGGTTTACTGACAGGGTGAGGGATAGAATTATTAGTAGTCCAATAGCATTAATAACTTCCTGAGAAGGCTGTACATGAGGAAACTCAGTGGCTCGTAGGGTATAACAAGCAGCTCCAGTATCCACAAACAATTTGGTGGGGAGACAACTGAGGGGGAAAAGCTTGTGGTGGATTTTCAAAAGCATACAATTGTAAAGCCATCAGCCTGGTCTTTTTTTCTTCCCATTTTTGTTTGAGGGAGGTGGCATAATGATCAGCTATAGACACAAATTCAAACAAAGTCTTTGTTTCCCAACCTATGATATTATTTCAAATGGCTTTGGAAATCTTAGGCTGTAAGCCATCTACAAAAAAATGAGACCATACCTTCCTTGGCATTTTTGCAAGGATCCTCTATGCCTGAGTGCTGCTCCATAAATTCAGCTGGGGACTCGTGGTCTTGCTGTTTACAAGCTTTGATTTTACTCCAATCAGTTTTGACGGGGCACACATCAGTGATGTTGGCAAGCAAATGCAAGCACACATTAGGCAGTTCTGTTTGTTCAGGAGCCTGGGAGGGCCAGTAGCTTTCTTCTTAAGCCTTTCCCAAACTCATTTTGGGCAAATAGCTCACATTGATTAAGATCAGCCTATGTGGGGTTGTACGCTTCTATAATTGTTTCTAATTCTTCTTTAAATTTAGCAGGCTCATCCCAAATACTAGGGAAAGAGGTAACTGTATTACAAATTTCTGCTTGAAACCAGGGGACATGGACTTGAACAAGCTTAAGCACAGAAACCCGTTGACATTTTCCAAAGAGCCAGGAAGAGTTCAAAAAGGAAACTGGCCCACGGTTTTTTCAGAGGGGCTGAGGGGGATGGGAGATTTGGGACGGGGAGGGAAAAGGGAAGCACCACCAAGCGGGTAGAAGAAAGAGGAGCAGTGCTCCGAGTTCAAAAGGCAACACAATCACGGATATTAAGATAAGATAGGATAGAGGCTACACTAGGAGAGAGGGGTATGGTGGGGTCAGCTGGCAGGGAAACAGTCTTATCAGTGGTATTGAAGAATCATGACAGAAGGGCTAAACCATATTCCAGTCCAAGGGTCTCATTAAGATGCACCAATTTAGTGCAGAGGAGGATAGAAGAGCTAATCAGAGGGCAAAGATGGGCTGGCAGGGAAAGATGGGGAAGGAAGTCGAGAGGGTGAGAGGAGGGAAGTGGAATGGGGAGGGGGAATATGGGGAACTGGAGGAGGTGGAGGAGAAAGGAGGGAAGAAGACTGATGGGGCGGGTCATGGAGAGGAGAAAGGGAAGGAGGAGAAAGAGATGGAGAAGAGGGGAAAGTTTGAGTAGGAGAGACCGAGGAAGCTATGTAAGGAGAAGAGCGGAAGGAAGGGCCTTTTGGGTACTCGAGCAGCAGATCCTGGTCATGGTCTTCAGAGAGGCTAGGAGAGGTGGGTGCCAAAGGACAAATTCTGGTTACGGGCAACTGGGAGCGTTTAGTGGCATCCCTGGTGGCGTCTTTGTGAATTACCGTTATGGCATTTTTAAAGTCTGTAACTGATTTCTCCAGTGTTTCTTTAGTACGCTTAAAAGATTAGAGATGGTGATCACGGTGCCATTTCTCCATTGCCAGATTTTAAGGAAGTGTCAGCTGCATCCAGTTGAAAACGAAGGAAGTTGAGTTTATCACGATCAAAAGTATCAGCAAAGGGAAATTGATGCTTGAGGTCCTGCGCAGTAAGGGCGTGCCATTCCAATAGATATTGACAAAACCTAGGCCCTTTATGGGCGTGAATATAGCAGGTAGGAGTGCCTTTTTCAGGAATGTCCTCATGTTTGGAAGAGGAAGTTCCCATTATTTTGTAGAGTCAACAGGCAGACTTTGTACAAAAAACAGGCAATTCTAAATATAAAGGAAGAAATATGTAGCAAGCATGAAGCAAAAAGACTAAACACACAAAAACAATAAGCCAGACATATAAAATAATGAATTGGTAACATGCATGATAAAATGTATCCAGTCCGTCAGGCGTGCAGCACATCCATCCATTTTTTTCCTCCAAGCGCTTCGCCCATTTCTGCTGTTTTCCTTGGGGAAGAATGGAAACGCAAAGCCAGGCTGCAACACTCGCTTTGGACCTTTAGGCCCATCTCATGCATTCACCAATCAAAACATCACTTCCGCCCCTATAATGGCAACTGCGTCATCTGTCTCAGACCATTTTCCTTGTGGAAGAACAGAAACACAAATCCGGACTACAACACACACTATGCATCCAGGATGTGTCTCATGCAAACAAGGCTGGATCTCATGGTACTCTGTGTTTCTTTTGTCATAGCTTTCCATTGTAATAGGCAGTCACTTCACACTTGAATTTAGTTTCCTTTTGTGGGATTTTTTTTTTTTTTTTGCATCTCTGTTTGTTTTCCTCCACTAAGACAGCCCAGGGAACCAAGCGTCTGGGGGCAATAGAAGGCAGTTAAACCCAGCCAACACAGTCAGTTCTTATATATGGAAAAGGTCCATAACTTCTGAGAAAGAAAGGTAAAGAAAAAAAGACATGCTACCTCAGCAAAGAAGCTGACCCTTATCTACAGGAAAGATAGCATGCACATTCAGCAAAGTAAGCACTCTCTCCCCCCCCCCAGCAAACAAGCTGATCCTTATCTATGGGAGAAGGGGGCACCATGGCAGCAATAGCTCTTATGTCAGGAAATAAATACTGGGACAAAAGGGCAAATTAAAGAGCACAAACAATAACTTGTAGGCAGGTAAAAATAGAAAGAAAAAACAAAGTTACACAATAACAATAGAGGAAAATCATAGTGATAAAGGGAAAGCAAAAGCAGAAAAGACCAAATCAAACAATATCAGCAAAGGGAAATTCAACTCTAGCGGCAAGGCTAAACTTCCCCCAAGTATGTCATACAGTATCATAAAGAAAACTCAAATAACAATAAGGAAGTAAAAAATAACTCAATGTAAAAGATTGAGCAGAGTACCGTATTTTCCGGCGTATAAGACGACTTTCTAGGCCACAAAAACCTTCTTAAAAGTTGGGGGTCGTCTTATACGCCGAGTCGTCTTATACGCCGGAAAATACGGGTATTCTATTTTATTCCTTTACACATGTGGTTTGGTATATTACTCATCAAGTTTTCTCTCCCCCCCCCCTCACTCAAAAAAGTCCTTGATTGGTAGAGTGGCAGTGGGGAGAGCAATTAAACTCTAAGCTGTTTGTTTCAGCAATCCGTCCCCGCGGCTCACCTCTAGCAGGCTTGTGGTTTGCAGCTGCTTTTTGCTAACTTGAAGTCACAGGCTGGTAAATGCCTGTGGGTCTCAATCTGTCTCTTCGCTGCTTCGCACTTTCCGAGCTGGAGATCAGGGTGGGAGGGAAGGATTGGAGGGAGAGGGAGGAGGGAAAGGAGGCGTGTGTGTGCACGCACGCTTCTCCTCGCTGCTTTCTGAGCTGGGAAGGATTGGAGGAAGAGGGAAGAGGGAAAGGAGGCCATGCGCACGCACACACACGTTTTGCATTTTCCGAGCTGGAAATCGGGGTGGGAAGGAAGGATTGGAGGGAGAAAGGAGGCGTGTGTGCATGCGTGTGTGTGTATGTGTGTGTTGTGTGTGTGTGCGCACGCTTCTCCTCGCTGCTTTCTGAGCTGGGAAGGATTGGAGGGAGAGGGAAGAGGGAAAGGAGGCCACGCGCACGCACACACACGCTTTGCATTTTCCGAGCTGGAAATCGGGGTGGGAAGGAAGGATTGGAGGGAGAAAGGAGGCGTGTGTGCATGCGTGTGTGTGTGTGTGTTGTGTGTGTGTGCGCACGCTTCTCCTCGCTGCTTTCTGAGCTGGGAAGGATTGGAGGGAGAGGGAAGAGGGAATGATATTGATGCAGAAACAGTAATCAAGTCTTTCAAGAAGTGTGGCATATCAAATTCATTAGATGGTATGGAGGATGACTACTTGTGGCAAGATGAAGAGGAAGCTGAAGCTGAGACCACACCATCTGATACGGAATTCGATCCATATGATGACTGCCTTACAAATGTACCACAAGATGTCATTGATATTTTTATGATATCAGATGATGAACAGGATGATTTTGAAGGCTTTTAAAGGGAAACTGTCACGCAAGCAAAACCTGTAAAAATAGCTTGCAGTTATGATGGGCGTTGCTGACTCGCCAGGGACTTGCCCGGCACTTGCTCTTTCTATTGTTTTTTATCTTCCTCCTATCATCATCAGTTCAGTTTGGTTGACAGCTTAGAAAACAAACAGCATGGCAGCTCCCATGGTTTTATTGTCTTATCCTTCCTTTCAGCTTTAGAGTGAATTAGGAAAAGTTTAATCCACTTGCACTGTTTTATGTTTATATGTTTGATGTCACCCTTATGTTTATAAATGACAGTTTTTCTGCTAAGTACCTGCATGTCATAAGCATTTGAATTAAAATTACCATATAGAAATCAAATCTGATGTTTTTTAATTTTTATTTGGTGTGCGTTGGAAGAGGGGTAGTCTTATACGGTGAGTATAGCTCAAACTCTATATTTTAACTGGAAAAGTTGGGGGTCGTCTTATACGCCCAGTCGTCTTATACGCCGGAAAATACGGTATATAGAAGTAAACAGTTTGAAACAAAAGAATCAATAGTTCGAGTTACATAGAAGTCAAAGGGTGCATGTGGAGAATGCAGCATCCAAAACAAAAATAACAAAATTGTGAATTCCATAGAAAGGCGACAGATGATCAAAACAAGGAAAAATTACTCTGAAAGAGGCATGCTTTAGTTACATTAACCCTCATCAGAAGGAGTAGCTGAAGCAGGTGCAAAATAATCAAAAGGCATTGTAAGGACCCACCCCACTTTGCATCTTAAGAAGACAGAACTCTTGGAATAATTCTTCCAACAGGAATCCTTTATTAAGAGAAAATGGTTGCAGGCATGCTAGACAGGACTTGGGGTTCAAGCTCTTCCATTCAAGGTTTTAAGGGGTTCCCCAGTAGTCCCACCCAATCAACCCCCCTTCCAGTGATAGTTTCAAGTATCACAATTCCACCCCCTTTCTTCTTTCTTCCGTCTGGATGGGGACTTCAGATAACTACATGAAAGGCAACTACCCTCCTTTGGTATGTTAACGCTTCGAGGTTACAATAAACACACATTCAGCATTCAGCTCTTTGAAGTGTAAAGAAGGAAGTGAGGGCCATAAAGCCCCTTTGTTCTCCCCCTTCTCTCCCTCTTATGGCAGAATCCAGAGAAGGCAGAATTGGGAGTTTCTATATTTGATAATTTAAAGATGAAATATAATTGGATTCTGACATCCGGCCCCTCTTAACAATAAGAGAGATCCACCTGAAAGAAAACACAAGTATAAAATTTAGTCAGGCTTGTTAGGATACTCTGTGTGAAACTTCTTCAATAGCTTCGGGGCTCTGACATGACGTTTATGGACCCACTCATTTTGTGAGGGAGGTAGGTGTTTCCAGGCAACTAGGTACTGAGTTGCCCCATGATATCTCCTAGAATCAAGGATTTCCTTTATTTCGAAGTGTTGTTCACCCTCCACCATGAGTGGAGGTGGTGGTGGGGGGATTTTTGGCCGTAGATGTGACTGATGCTCTCTTTTCAGCAAGCTGCAATGAAAAATTGGGTGTATTTGCCTGAGGTTTTTGGGTAATTCTAATTCTACTGTTACTGGATTTATGATTCTTTTAATTGGAAAAGGTCCTATATATTTTGGTCCAAGTTTTTTACAGGGCTGTAGGGACTTTAGGTATTTTGTAGATAAGTACACCATTTCTCCTATAATGAATGGTGTAGGCTCAACCCTTTTTTTATCGGCTTGTGCTTTGTATGCCCGCCTAGCTTCATCTAGTGATTTTCTGACTATTGGCCAGGTGTTTTGTAGGTTTTCCATCCATTCTTTCAGTGAAGGGATCGTTGGTTCTTTTGGGGTTAACTCTGGCATAGGGTTGAAACTTTGACTGTTGGCTATTTGAAAAGGAGTGTAGCCTGTGCTGGAGTGGACTGCATTATTGTAGGCAACTTCTGCAAAAGGAAGTAAGTCTGTCCAATCACTCTGTTGGAAATTTAAAAAACATCTCAAATATTGCTCAAGTACCGACTGGCAGCATTCCGCTTGTCCATCTCCTTGAGGGTGGTGGCTAGATGTCAATCCCTGAGTGGTCCCTAAGAGGGATAAAAATTCCTTCCAAAATGCAGACGTAAATTGCACTCCCCTATCAGAGATGATGCGTTGGGGTACCCCGTGCAATCTGTAAATGTGCTGGATGAAAAGTTTTGCTAAGGCCTTTGCAGTGGGAATCTTTTGGCAAGGGATAAAGTGCACCTGTTTGGAAAACAAGTCCGTGACTGTCCAGATAACAGTATTCCCATTGCTTTCTGGCAATTCCACTATAAAATCCATGGCTATTTCCCTCCAGGGGGCTGAGGGACTTGCCACTGGTTGTAATAGCCCTGGCGATTTCCCTTGCAACCTCTTTGCTGATGCACAGGTTGGGCAGCTGGCAACATAACTTTCTATGTCCTTTTTTATTGATGGCCACCAAAATTGCCGTTTAATTAAGTGTAAAGTTTTTACAAATCCAAAATGCCCTGCTGATTTTGTGTCATGGCAAAGGTGCATGAAAGTTAGTCTTTGAGTTGTTGGTATATATAACTTTTCCCCTACCCAAGGCAATCCGTCTCTCATTGTGCACACATGTTTGTTTTTCTGGAACCATTCATCTGTTTCCAAACTTTTTCTGAATTCAATCCCAGTTTGACTGTCCAGTTGTGGTTTTAGTTTGGCTTGGGTTCTTGTGGTTACTGGCGCTGCCAGTTGTGACTCTGCCATTATTGGTCTAGAGTCTGTGGTTCGTGCGCTGTTATATTGGGGCATGCGAGATAGTGCATCTGCCAGGAAGTTCTTTCTTCCTGGTAAATGTTTGAGCTTAAATTGGAATTGGTGAAAATGCTGGGACCAGCGGGCTTGTTTGGGATTGAGTTTCCTGGAAGTTTTCAGGGCTTCTAAATTTTTGTGATCAGTCCACACCTGGAAGGGGATTTTGTTGCCTTCCAGGAACTGTCGCCACGTGAGTAATGCCCAACGTATCCCATAAGCCTCCTTCTCCCATACGGGCCAGCGCTGTTCTGTTTCCGTGAGTTTCTTGGATGTATATGCACAGGGTTGCAATACTGCATCATCATTTTCTTGTAATAGCACAGCCCCCACTGCCACATCACTTGCATCTGCCTGTATTATGAAGGGCTTGTCCATGTCTGGGTGCCTTAGTACTGGTTCGGCAGAAAAAAGTCTCTTTAGTCTCTCAAACGCTGCTTGGCACTCCATTGTCCATGTTAGTGGCTGGCTAGGTTTTACTGAGGATGTTCCCTTCGTTTTTAGTAAGTTAGTGAGGGGCAAGGCTATCTGTGCAAATGAGGGGATGAATTGGCGGTAAAAGTTTGCAAAGCCCAGGAAACTTTGTAGTTGCTTTCTTGTGCGGGGTGGTGCCCAATTTAGTACTGCTTTGACCTTCTCCGGGTCCATTTCAATGCCCTGTGGGGATATGCGATAGCCTAGGTAGTCTATCCTTTCCTGGTGGAATTCGCATTTTGAGAGTTTGGCATATAGGTGAGCGGCTCGCAGCTTCTTTAAAACCGCTCTGACAAGTTTGACGTGTTCTTCTTTTGTTTCAGTAAAGATAAGAATGTCGTCCAAGTAAACAAGGACCCCCTTAAACAGGTGCTCCCTTAGAACGTCATTGATTAATTGCATAAAGACTGCAGGGCCCCCTTGTAATCCAAATGGCAAGACTTTGAATTGATAGCACCCCATGGGGCAGTTAAATGCAGTCTTCCATTCGTCCCCTTCCTTGATTCTTACGCGATAGTAAGCTTCCCTTAGGTCTAGTTTAGAAAAAATTTTCCCTTTCGATAGGTGTGACAGCATGTCTTTCATGAGGGGCAGCGGGTATAGGTTGCTTTCACTGATTGTATTCAGGGCCCTATAATCCACGCATAAACGTAAAGAGCCATCCTTCTTCTCTCTAAAAAGGACCGGGGCAGCCACTTTAGGCTTGGCTGGCTCAATGAAACCTCTCTCCAGGTTTTTTTTATAAATCTTTCCATTTCCTCCTTCTCCTTTGGGCTCATGGAGTATAATCTGGGCTTCGGGAGTTTTGCCCCAGGCTTGAATTCAATGGTACAGTCTGTGGGTCGGTGGGGGGGGAAGCTCATTCGCCCTCTCCTCACTGAAGACTTCAGCAAGGTCCTATATTCCTCTGGTATTTCTGTTAATCTTTTTTCCTCTCCTATGGATGCTTTTTCTATTCTTGATTCTGGTAGCCTCCCTTGGGGTTTTAAGTCCATAGGGTCCCCCTTCGGGAATTTGATTTCTGTCGTCCTCCAATTTACCCAGGGGTTCCATTTTTTCAACCATTCCATCCCTAGAATCATTGGGCATTCCATACCTGGGGTCACCACAAACGTTAAGTCCTCTTCATGATTGCCCAGGGAGAGGTGTATTGGCAGAGTGGCTAGGGTAGCTGGCACCCCCCTGCTATGGATCCATCTAGCTGGCCAAATGAGATTGGTTGTTCCAGTCTCCTGGATGGGATGCCCAGATTCCCCACTAGTGTTGGGCTAATGAGGCAGCGGGTGCAGCCAGAGTCTATTAAGGCTTTCACCTTCACAGCTTCGGGCATGGGGGGGATTAATATAGTCACTGTTTTGAAGATGGGTGTGATGCGTCCACTTACCAGGGGTTCGCCTTCCGAGCTGTCATCTGAGGCATCCACCGTCCCTGTGGTGTAGGCTGGAGTTCTTTCCCCTTGGTGAGCAGAGGTGGGGTTTTCTGCAATTTCCATCATTTTCATGGCTGTTTCTTTTGGCTTAGCTGAATACCCTCTGGGTTTGTTGATTGGGGATCTGTCTGGGTTGTGCTGGGGGGCCTTTGAGCGGCATTCTACAGCTCGATGCCCTTCTCTTCCGCACTTGAAACACCCCATTTGCTTCTTGGCTGTATCCGATGATTTCACCGGTTGGTGTGTCAGCTCAGGAGGGGGGCGGCTCCATTGTTTTCTTCGGCGGTGCCTCTTCAATATGTCGATCTCTGCTTCCTCTGCCAAGACGTACCATTCCTCAAGTCGATGTGGGTCCCCTCGGGGCAGGCAAGCATCATATAGATCATAGTTTAGTCCGTCTTTGAAATGGCCAAGGAGGATGTTTTCTGGCCAATTCAGTTTGCTGGCAATGGCCCGGAATTCTTGTGTATACTCGGCCACTGGGCGTTTGCCTTGCCTCATCGTTGTTATTCTTTCACGGGCTTTGCGATCAGCCAGGGGGTCTTCAAATCGTCTTCTCAAAGAGGACATGAAACGGTTGAAGTTACTGAGTTCTGGGGCATTGGAGTCATGCAAGTTCACCACCCAATCTGCAGCCGGTCCATCCAGGGCAGATTGCACGATCCGGATGCGGGCTTTGTCGCTGGGAATGTCCTGCCCGTATTCCTCCATGTAGCTGAGTACTTGGGTTAGGAAAAACCCCAAGCGTGTTGGCTCCCCTTTGAATTTCACCTCCAACGGTGGACGTCTTGGAATGGATCGGTGCCTCCATTGTGGGTGGTAGTGTCTTCCGTCCAGATTGCCATCTGTGGTCCGGTAGGGGGTGGGGGCTCCTGGATCAGTAGATGTCCCTGGGGTTGCAGGTTCCACGTCCCCCTCGGTGTCTCTCCCTTTGTGGCTCCAGGAACTGGGGCGGCCGTAGGGCTCAGTATTCTCCTCTCCTAGGGAGCTGAGAGTTCTCTTCATCAGGTCAATAGCTTTCTCTAGGATCCAGTCTGAGTACGGTGCCCAGCTTCCTCCCTCTTCACTTGCGTGCAGGGATTTCTCCATCTCCTGCTTCCATTCTGGTTGCTTGGTCCCCCGTCTCAGGGTCACCTTTCTTGATTCCTTTCTCCACTCACTTTTCTTTCCAACGTTCATCGACCAGCGAGGCTTGTGGTCCTGTGTCTCCACCACTTCTTCTCCCGAGGAATCTGACCTCTCAGATCCCAACATCTGGCAAGGTTCCAACTGGGTCAGCGGCTCTCTTTCCAGGGAGTTTTCCCCCTCTCTTTCTTCATTGTCTGACATGGTAAATTTTTTGCAAAATCCCCCGGCAAGGGTCTCCCTTCCAGGTGGATTAATTTTGCAAGTCCTGTCTAATGTAAGGACCCACCCCACTTTGCATCTTAAGAAGACAGAACTCTTGGAATAATTCTTCCAACAGGAATCCTTTATTAAGAGAAAATGGTTGCAGGCATGCTAGACAGGACTTGGGGTCCAAGCTCTCCCATTCAAGGTTTTAAGGGGTTCCCCAGTAGTCCCACCCAATCAACCCCCCTTCCAGTGATAGTTTCAAGTATCACAATTCCACTCCCTTTCTTCTTTCTTCCGTCTGGATGGAGACTTCAGATAACTACATGAAAGGCAATTACCCTTCTTTGGTATGTTAACGCTTCGAGGTTACAATAAACACACATTCAGCATTCAGCTCTTTGAAGTGTAAAGAAGGAAGTGAGGGCCATAAAGCCCCTTTGTTCTCCCCCTTCTCTCCCTCTTATGGCAGAATCCAGAGAAGGCAGAATTGGGAGTTTCTATATTTGATAATTTAAAGATGAAATATAATTGGATTCTGACAGGCATATTTTCAGAAATCTCATCACAGGATCCATTAAAATAAACACATTCAACATGATCAATGCGACAATCTATACCAGGGGTAGGCAACCCAAAACACTCAAAGAGCCACTTGGACCCGTTTCCCACTGAAAACAAAACACTGTTTCCCACTCGTCATCTTCAGGCTGGGGTCTTCGGCTTCGTGCTTGTGCGAGCAAAGTGTGATCGGAACTGCCGTCATTCTATAAATATTGGTGCGGGTGTGTGGAGTGCTGGCTAGTTGCTGTAGGTGGATTGTTTGGCTGTGTTGGAGTTATCGTTTGTGGATTGTTTGACTGTTTCGTAACATCCTGAGTAGTTGAGGTGCTGGCTGTGTGCCCATTAGTCTTTTGTGTTGTAACGACCTGGGTAATGGGTTGTGTGATATACATAAATAATATGTATTATTTATGTATATTCAGTATATTATTCAGTAATATACATAAATGTTTAGGTCTAATATTAGAAGCTCAAAAAACTCCCCTTCTCTTTCTAGTAATAGCTGTTATCTCATATTGGGCAAACAATTTAGATTAGATTTATCAATACTTTTTAGCCTATACACAAACTTTAATTGCCCATCAATATTAAAAAAACCAACACTATTATTTATGATTTCCAAATATTTTATGTTTAGGTGACCAAAAGTTTCCCTTATCCCAACTTCTCCCTTTTTCCCTTTTCATACCAAAGTCTAATAGTCTAGTTACACATCTTACCTATTCAGTTATAATGTTACTCTATTTTCTAAAAGTTATCTATTTTCCACCATATTCAACCATCTAATTAGTAATTTAATATCCCCTGTAATAAATCAAAGCCATTATTTTCTTCAGCCTTACTCTGGCTTTCTTCCTTCGCCAGCTAACCTTCCATGTCAGTGCCTTTGAATTATCAAATAATTCTCCCTCTATTAAATATATAAGAAAAACCATTTGGCTGAAGTTTTTTTGGAAGAACGAGCCTATTGGTATTCATTAAATCGCTTCCCTATTACTCCAATTTCCCACAATTGTCCTGATAGTTTTATCTTCCGTTCAGTCTGTTCTTCCTTTTCTTCAAATTTATTCTGATTTCTTAATTTATAAAAAGTCTTTTCCATTTTCAATGTTGTTACTCCCTTTTCTGATTTTTCAATTGGCTGGGTCTGTTGGTCATTTGGGTCCTCTGTCTTAGTGTTTAGTTGTTCCAATTTTCCTTTTGTTTTCTGCATTGTTAGTTCTTTGCTTATAGTCAAGATCTGGGTTTGTATATTTAAACTAGCAACTTGTTCCTTTGTGTTGCTTCTTATTTTGTCACAAGCTGAAAGGATGGTTTCATTTATTGATTTCAACATGGAAAAGATTTTTTCCTGATCTTCATCCATATTCTCTTGATAGTATATTAAGTTGAAGACTTTAAAATCAAACGTTAAAAAATGTTTTTTTGTCTTTTGTAGCTGGGTAAGGGACATCTATTTCATGTTTTATAGGTGGTCTTTATAGTAGAAATTGTTTATCAAGTAAGAGTTTATAATCCATCATCTCATGTAATTATATATGCTTCTCATGCAGGAAAATAGGAAAGCAATTCCTCAAGTATAGCTCTGAAAGTCAGTAAAAGTTTGCATTCATAGTTCAAGCAGGCCAGATAAACTGCCCAGAAGTCTTTTCTTTGCAGTTGGGTTTTTCAAAGGTGGTAACTGTCAAGGTCAAACAAATTTTATCTGAAGTCTGGGCTTCAAGCCATGTCTCTTTTAGGCAATAACAAATTGCAATACCATAATTTGCCACAAGATGTCACCAATGCCATTTTAAGCTTTTTAAGTCCAAAATTAATATGGTGGTTTTTCAAGTCTTATTTTTTAAAAAAATTAAAAAGTCTCCAATAAAAAAAAGAACACTTTTAGTCCCCAAGTTTCAAAAGAATATACATCCAATTAGATTAAAATTATTCTTATAGTTGCTCTGTTTCCCCTGGGTAGTTAGTCACCACTTTTCTTAGAGGGTGGGGTAAAAATTCCGTTCCTTCTCTCCTCACAGGGGGAAGAATGCTTTGGGCAGCTTTTACAGAAAAGAAAACTTAGAATCTTAAAGAGAGGATCGGGTCTTACCCGTTTCATCCAAGTTGCTTGAAAGTTGCTTGGTGGTATTTTTGACTTCGGCTGTCAGCAGCTTAGTGACTGGCAATATTGGTATGGCCGATCATTCCCCCGCCGGTTTGGAGGGCTTACCCAGATCAAACGGAAGGGTCGCCACCCTCCCGCAATCAAATGGGGGGTCACTTCCTTGCTCGTCACCTCTACAGGGTAACTTTTTTTTATTTAATTTTTTATTTTAGACCAACAAAACAAAACAAAGCACAACAAACATTACACACATACACACGTAATATATCCTTTTTTGTTAACAGCAATTTGTAACAGTACTCTTCTATTCTTTAAATTTCCCCCCTCTTTCTTCTTTGAAATATTTGTCCTTATTGCCCCATTATTTCTTATTTACATTTTCCTTCTTTCATATTCTACTACTTACTAGGAATCCAACATTATTCATTGTAATAACACTCATATTTTTTATAAGACTCAACCGGAATTCCATCTAAGCATGGTGATCATACAAATATTCTCATATTATTTAGTGCATATACTGTTTTTACTCTAATACTATTTCCAACATTAAAATTCACCCCTTTCCATCCAAGTATATTTATTTAATTTTATTTTTCTTTGACATATATAATTCCTCCTTTCTTGTTTTATGCTAATATTGTGTATAATGTTTCTAAATTTTACTTTCTCTAGTAATTTTCTATAATTCTATTTTATGTAAACTTCCTAAAGATACATCATATCTACATCCAATTTCCTTGGATTGTTAAACGTCTAAACTCTTTTTCTTGATATATTTAATCCTTTAATATTTATAGAAAAGAGCTTAATTACGTCTCCCATTTTTAACTTGATCTATTTTTTTTGTTTTTATTTCGTTTTATACTTCTTGTCTCTATAAGTCTTCCTTTTACTTCTCTTTCTAACCTTTCTCTTTCTTGTAACTTTTGTATTTCTCGCTCTCGACCAACTTCCTCTAATAGATCTTCATCATAACTTTTACACTCCAGCTCTTCCCTACTTTCTTGTTCTTCTCCTTGTGAAAAGTAACTCTCATAAAAGTCCCGTGCTTTCTCAAGTGTAACTATCTTGTATTTTTTCTCCTGCCAGGTTAAAAGTATGCCTTCAGGTATTAACCAATGAAACTTAACTTTATATTTAATTAATTGAGTCGTTAAAAATTGGTATTCTCGTCTCTGATTTCGTATACTACGTGGTATTTGTTTTAATACAATTATTTCTTTACCCTTATACATTATTGATTCGTCTCTTGTTTTTTATATATATTTCATCCTTTATTGATCTTCTAGTAAACCTTATATGAACCTCTCTCGCCAATCTATGCCTTCGTGCATAATTTGTGTATACTCTATATGTTTCATCCATGTCTCTTTTTACTTCCAATTTTTCCTTGCCTAAAATCACCACCAAAATCTCTGCCATCTTTTCTCCCAAATCTTCCTCCTTTTCCTCAACAATATTTCGAAATCTTAAACAAAATGAAGCTTTGTTCATTTCCAGAAAAGCAATAGATTCAATCAACTCCCTATTTGCTTGACCAGATTTCTGTATCATCCCTTCTATTTAACTATCAACAAGCTCCATTTTTGTTTCAACTTTTTGAATTCTTTGTTCATTTTCTGTCATTGTTTGTTGTATATTACCTATCTTATTCATATTTTTAATTTCATCTCTCATTTTTCCAATATCATTCTTAATTTCTTTATGATGTATTTTCATTTCTTCATGATTATTTGCTATTGCCTCTTGGGTCATCATCATTGTTTCTTGAATTGTTTGTAATGTTATCTGCAAACTCTGTGGGTTCATTGCCAATTCTATTTTTCCTTTTTCTTTCCCCAACATGATTCTTTGGCCTGAAGGAGAGGCCATTGTATTTGTGGGATTTGTAACTGTATTTTTGCTAACTTTAGTTGTAGTTACAGTACTTGTCATTTTTATAACTTGAATAATATTTCTCCACTTTTGCATAAAGAATATATATAATACTTCTGACTATAAATCAATATATATGACTATAATATCATTGTATAACATTAACCTTAACAACTAAAATTACAAGTGAAGTTGTACCTTTCCTTATCCCACTATTTATCTTGTACACTTTATAATATTCTTAACATCTGTTATGTATATATATATATATTTCTATAACACTATACACGATACATATATGTATACTATTCTCTAAGTGTTGTCACCACTCTTAATTTCATTCGCTATCACTCTTATTTGAATAGTCACCTGTTTATATTTCTCTACTATGCTATGATTACTTTTCCACTTCCATTTAGTTAATTACTCAATTACACTTATTTCTATTTCATTAATTCAATTCATTAATACAAGTCATTTACTTCAGTACTTTTAGTACATTTGCCTGAGTCCGCTTTTCTACTTGTAGCTTAAACACTGCTTGTATGTGAGTGAATATTGCATCAGCCTTTTTTTTCTCAGTCTCAATTTAATATGTCCACCAATCCACCAAATATCACCTCTTATTTCTTCTTCTCTGTATCCAATATTTCCAAAACATCCACTCATCACTTTGTCCAGATATATGTCAATTAAAGTCCAAATTTCAATGTTATTTATTCTTCAAAAATAAGCTAAATTTCTCTGTTGTCTCCCTTCACCTTTTAGTCCTTATGTTAATTTTCCAAAGTCCTTCTTAATCACCTTTAATTGTCTCCAACCGTCCTTTCTCCAATCCTTTCTTTGATTTCATTCACACCTTCTTGCCATTCTTAAATTCCAGTCTCTCACACTTTGTAAAACTTTACAGTGGGCTCTCAGCATTCTTCACGTTGTTTTCATTCTACTCTATTTGCTCCCTTCTCCGCTCTGTTTCAATTTGGTTGCTGCTGTCTTTCTCTCCTTATAGCTTTACTTTTCCTTCGCCTTCTGTCAGCCAAATGATTCTCACCTCCTTCAGGGGTTTTCTCGTCTTCTGTTACAAAGCTGTCAGTTCAATTTTCACTCCCTCTTGGGCTGCCGCCATCGCTTCAGGCCAGTCTGAAAGACCGGTTTCATCTCCGCCAATTTTAAGAGTGCTGCTTCATTCTGCTCAGGTGTTTGCTTTCCACCCAGCTTCTCTGAAGCTTCCTCTTTAATTTACCGATCTCTCCGGGATCGGCAAAGCCCTTGCTGGGCTCTTGGCGAAGATTTCACGGGACTTAGGAACAGAGATCTGTTCCTTCATACAGGGTAACTTTTGATCCTTTCCAGGGTCCCCCAGTGGAACAAATTCAGATGTGAAAGATGGAGCCCGTTTTCCTGCATCCGTGGAGCCACGATGTCAAGCCGGAAGTCAGAATATTTTTATTGTTATTGTGTAACTCACAACAAAATTAAGTGCTGTCCACAGTGCACACTACATACAAGTACAAACCACAAATAAGAACATACATTATATACACACATCCTTCACATTCTGTTCATCATTGCATTGCCCCTAATATTGCACTTCTATGAGATGAGTTTTAAGAATATTTTGAGCTTTCCTAAGACAACGGGAACTGTACAGTTCATCGGGGGAGGAGAGGGCAGCCAATAATCACCTGGGTGATGGTAATGATCCTCTGGAGCGCTTTCCTATCTGCTACTGTGCAGCAAGCAAACCACATACAAATGCAATAGGTTAGAATGCTCTCTATGGAGCAACGGTAGAAGGTCATCAGCAGTTTTTCATTCAGTTGTTGTTTCCTGAGAAGTTTCAAGAAATATAAGTTCTGCTGGGCCTTCTTAACCAATGCTATAACATGAGCACTCCAGGTCAGGTCCTCTTGAATCTGTTCCAGGTAACACCTAGAAACCTAAAGCTTGCCACCCACTCCACACAGTCTCTGCTGATGATGAGGGACTGAATGTCTGATTTATTCCTCCTGGGGACTTGGGAGGAGCAAATGCCCTGAGAGTTAGCAATGGTGGAGCACCCCAGTGGAAGCACAAAGCACCCCCCCCCGGCATGAAATTCAATGGAGATCCTCAGAAGCTTGGGTTCTTCCTCACTCACATCCTCATTTTCATGCAGGAGTATGGCCATGAGATCCCCACTGAGGTGGCCAGAATTAGGGTCAACACCCTGGCACTGGAGGGAGCTGCAGCTAGATGGATGGTGACCCTCCACAATGCGAATGCTCCAAAACTGCAACTTCAACCGGTTTATGACAATTCTGAGATGGTGTTTCAAGGACCACCTTGCCAATTACAAAGCCCGAGACCTCATAAAGATGGTATGGCAGGGGCTCCATTCAGTAGTTGAATACACCAAAGAATTTCGGGACCTGGCATACCACCTTGACTGGCCAGAGGACAACCTGGTGAGCTGTTTCAAAGATGGCTTGAATGATGACTTATACAATGTTTGCATTGCAAGCCCCCCTCCCGCAGGCCTCCATAACTGGTGTGTCTACAAGGAGAAAGCCTCAGAAATTAGCTGAATTTTACCAGAATTCAATCACTAATAAAGGAAAATTAAGTCCTGAGTATAGATTGGCTCCAGTTTCCAAGATACAGCTTCAGTTCAAAATTGCATCAAAATAATTCAAAATTACGAGGGGGACATGCGATTATGCTCCATAACTTTTCTGCAAAAAGTGATATAGCAATGAGAATAATGCCACACCAATCATTATACATTTATTTTTTTATTGATATCAGTAACATAACTTCCCATTCATTTATTGGTTTTTGACATCATTTATTGGTTGACATCACTCTGCAAGACATTTCACTGTTGTAATCAGGAGCCCAGTAGCTCTGCCTTACTCTTAGGCAATTCCAAATCCCTGTCCAGGTCATTTAGTCACCATGGCATACAGGACACAATGCCGATGGAATATTTGGATATTTCACGATCCACTTCTTCTTTCCTGAGATCCCTTTTGCAACTGGGGGAACTATGCAAAATAGCAGTCATTATTATGATTGGTGGATTCCCTCCACACCATTGGGACTGCTAAAGGCATGGACTTTTTCTTTTTGTTTAGCCAATGATGCAGATAAGTTGCACATGTAATGCAACAATAATGAGGGGCCCAACTCTTTTACTGATCCCCTATTTTGCATTACCACTGCCATCATACTGCACTTTTGAGATGCAAATTTAACCTCTCCATAAATGTAGCTGAAGTTATCTGCATTGTTTACAGTCAAGTGGTTCTCAACCTTCCTAATGCCGTGACCCTTTAATACAGTTCCTCATGTTGTGGTGACCCCCAATCCCCCATCCAGCTGGCCGGGGAGGGGGGGGCAGGAAGGCCGCTCCGCCGGCTCTGCCTAGTCTGGTTGAAGAAACGCCATTCTTCTCCCTCTTTCTTTCCTCTCTTTTTGTCTCTTTCTTTCCTCTCTCTCCCCTCTCTCTCTTTCCTCTTTCTCTCTCTCTTTCCTCCCTTTCTCTTTTTCTTCTCTCTTTTCCTGTTTCTCTCTTTCTCTTTCCTCTTTCTCTCTTTCCTCTCTCTTTCCTCTCTTTCCCTCTTTCCTCTCCCCGTTTCTCTCTTTCCTCTCTCTCTTTTTCTCTTTCCTCTCTTTCTCTTTCTTTCCTCTCTCTTTCTGTTTCCTCCCTTTCTCTTTCTCTCTCTTTCCCCTCTCTTTCTCTTCCTCTCTCTCTTTCCTCTCTCTTTTCCTCTGTTTCTCTCTCTTTCCTCTCTTTCTCTCTCTCTCTTATGGCAACATCGTTGGGGGTCCCCACCGCCCCCGGCCCGGCCTCTGCCGTGTCCTCCGCCAAACGGGCAGGGAGGGGGAGCAGGACGGGAGGCAGCAGCTGCGGCGGCCACTGCTGCATCATTGGGGGTCCCCGCTGCCCCCAGCCTGGACGCCACCCCCACCAGGACTCTGCACTGTCTGGCCTCATCCTCCATCCATCGATGGAGCCGTGGTGGGGGCTGGTGCCGCACGGCCCACCAGCCCCTCCACCAGACTGGCTGCTTCCCCCCAGGTACCCCTCTTCCTCCCGGCGCCCACCCAAGCTGCCTTGGGGGCAGCTGGAGGAAGAAGGAGAGGAGAAGGGCGAGAAAACCGCTGCTGCCCCAGCCGGGACTTCGCACTGCCTGGCCTCGCTCTCCACCCATCCAATGGAGCCGCAATGGGGGCTGGTGCTGCGTGGGCCCTGCCAGCCCCTCTGCCATCCTGGCTACTCCCCCCAGGCACCCCTCTTGCCCCGGCGCCCACCCAAGCTGCCTTGGAGGAGGAAGAAGGGGAGGAGGAAGAGGAGGACAAGAAAGCCTCCACCAGCGCTGGGCCGCAGGAGTCAGCTTTCATCTCCTACCTTTGCTGAATTTCTTTCTTCCTTCCCAGCAGCCTGGACTCCAGCACGCCTTCCTGGCCAGTGGGCCCAATGGTCGGGCTGGCTGGGGATCACAGGGGCTGGTCTCCCTTGGGCCGTGGCTTACGGGAGGGCTGGCCCGCTCAGCGGAGCCTCCAGCAGGGATCCCGGGGCTTCCCCGGGCGGCTCCACGGCCACGAGGCCCTGGCCGCGCTTCTCCCAGGGGGTGGGGCACCCGGGCGCAGGGCCAATCAGGAGCCCTGCAGGAGGTAAGTCCACCTGAGAGAGAGAGAAGGGAAGCAAAAGTGCCTCTCTGTCTCTCTATCTGCAAATGGTGGAGGAAGCCTTGCGGAGACGGATGCGGAGCGGTGTCTCGGTTCCTAAGACCATCGGAAATATGTGTTTTCCGATGGTCTTAGGTGACCTCTGTGAAAGGGTCGTTCGACCCCCCTCAAAAGGGTCCCTACCCACAGGTTGAGAACCGCTGGTTTACACATTGTTGAGGCATCTTGGCTTCTGAGGGAAAATATTACGCAACTGTTCCTTGGAAATGTTAGGCAATGATACTTTCACAAGCCATCAGATATAACTGTATGATGCCTAAATCTGACCAAGACAAATGTATCTTGCAATAAAAGAACAATAAATTACAGTTAGATAATATTTAGTCTCAAAGTGAAGATAAATTTATACACTTCCATGTGGTACCATTTTAATTGTTCTACTGTGCTTTGTTGAGAAATTAGATCATTAGATAATGATTATGATCATTAGACACCTCCCTTCCTTGTAGGCAAATATATTCACCTGTATATAAATCTTTATTGTGAAATATCTTGAAAACTTTACCCAACCAGCACCTTAATCACCTGTTTTCTAATTCATCTAATCAAAATACGTAAGAATTAACATATTTTATCTCGGAGGTCAATAATTTTCCAAAATCTGTAGACCAGCTAGCTGAGGAAGCTGAAATCGACCAAGCCCAAAATAAGTACTGCTCCAGTAAAGTGTGGAAGATGTCACCCTCAGAAAGGAAGAGGGTGGCAACCAGACCCAAGAGCACGGCTCTGAAGAGGTCATGGAGTTCAACCCCTCACCCAAACAGAGGGAGGAAACTCTGACGCCACCAGAGGGAGACCAATGTTCCCGGACACCAACTATGATGACGACCCCTTGGTAAATGGGCTGATTGTGCTAATAACTATGCCCATAGAACTGCACCTTCTAGACACTGGGCAAAACACATCTCTGAAAGCCCTGTTAGATTCCGCCTGCACCAGATGCCTAGTGAGCCCAGCTGTAGTAGAGAAGATGGGGATCCACTTAAGAAGGCTGAAAACCCCAATTGCATTTGCCAACCAGATGGGTCAGTCGGGGGGGGGCATCCCAGCCACATTAACTACCGAACCCCTAAGGATGACAATGGGAGCCCACTCAGAGA